>NC_134354.1:431722545-431780045 GCF_048569485.1 Anomaloglossus baeobatrachus
AGATAGATAGATAGATAGATAGATAGATAGATAGATAGATAGATAGATAGATACATGGATAGATAGATAGATAGATACATGGATAGATAGATAGATAGATAGATAGATAGATAGATAGATAGATAGATAGATAGATAGATATGGAATCCCTACAGCACTACAAGCACCAGCAATGTTGCACACACGAAGTCTCGATGAGTGACAGCTTTGCAATCTGTGTGTGGTTCAGCTGAGACATTAGCTAGGCTGTGGGGCTGAGAGGGTTTATCTTAATGTTACATTCCTACAATTTGACAGTACACACTTTTTGGAGCTTGTAATACCCTCACATGCCCTACCTACATTGCAGCAGGTTCCTTTACACACAGCCTCCCTGGTTTAACACACCGCAGGCTTTATTAAAAATGATGCTGAGGTTTGCCTTGAATTATTAATAGAGTTTTAATGATAGCAAGTTATTTTTCAGAGCCCCCTGGAGGAAAGATGGCGACTAAACATTGCAGCGCTGGTTAAAAGCTATTCTTATCTCCCACATAAGTCTGACTTATGGTGCAGGCGACATTAGGGCAATAAATAATTCAGGCTTTTGAAATATGTCCCCCTCAGATGCCATCTTTAAAAATGCATGGCTGATCTCCTTTATGGTATATTTGCTCCAACAAATTGATTTTTTTTGTTTCTTAGGCATTTCTACCAACAATGTTTAGGCCATGTGCGAGCAAAAATGATCCAGATTAAATCGATTTTTAATATATTATTTGTACCGAAATCTGTGCATTAATAGCTATACATACACGCACTGCGTGCAGCATATCATACATGGCGCCTAACGATATAAATTAACTGCAACAACACAAGATCGATATATAACAAGACGTGTATAATAGAGCCTAACAGAACGCACTGTTCTTGCTGCTGGCATTATAGGGTTAAATGGCATGAGCTTTTTAATAAGAAGGCCGGTCTGCTCCAAGATGCACACTGCCTATCACCCCTGGCCAGCTTGTGGCTGGGCTGCAGCCTAAGTGTTCTTTAATCGATCGTGACTCTGTGCCATAAAGTTTACGATTGGAACAAGCCCACCAGGACCCTCTAACAGATCTGTCAATTAACATCAGCAGCAAGGGGCTTAGCTATGTCCTGGGCTGTGGACACAGTGCATGTATATGTATGGACTGATCACATATTAACCATAGGTATATAAGCTAGAGCCAAACTAAACAAGAAAAGCTAATTACACATAGACTTGCTACAACTGAAAAGAGGACATGGATTATGAGGCCTGAAATTTCAGCAAAGCAACACACAAAGCGTGAAAGCCACATAAAACACAACCACAACCTATTCATTAGGCCCATAATCCTCTCCCAACATACCATAAAGTAATATGGACTGAATGAATTCACAATTCATAAACTCGTGTTAGCTAAATCCCACCCAGTGCACAATCATATTCAGTATATCATCCGACATAAACAAAGAAGCAGAAAATCATGAATAATCAGATATGTTCTGCAGGCCTGCAGGATGTATTATAATAATAATAATATAATAATAATAATAATAACAATATCTTCTTACCTTATCATTCTGATAAGCGGTTACTGCTATGAAATCAGTTTCTGGGAACACATACGTCCTGAAAGTGCTATAAGGGAGCTTCAAAATATCATTGGCTCTTACAATATGAAACCTGGGTTGGTATTTATGCATGGAGTTCAGTATGGTCTGAAAATAAATAAATAAATAAGTAAATAAATAAATTATAAGTATATAAATTGAAATAAACTTGACACTATCATATCACACATATCCTAAATAAATAAATAAATAAATAAACAAATGACAAAATGACAAATAAATAGTACTGTAAGTGCATGAGTTCAGATATATACACACACACTATATATATATATATATATATATACACCACTAGTATTATAAAAAAAGCACACATAATATACATTACTAAAATTCAAATATATTTGTTTGCGTAAAGGTTAGTAGTATATATATAATTTTTGTAGTTTTAGTAGGAATATATATATATATATATATATATATATATATATATATATATATATAGATATAGATATATATATGTGTGTGTGTGTGTGTGTGTGTGTGTGTGTGTGTGTGTTTCTGTTACACATAGATAGATGGATAGATAGATATATAGACAGATAGATAGACAAAAAAGGAAGGCAGCACTCCAAGTAAAGTGGAAAAAAAAGCCATATGGCTTGGTGACGTTTTGGTTGTGACCATCCTTTATCACGCCAGATAGAATATTTTTTTTCTATTGCATTTCATGCATAAGACATTTTAATAGTAATATATTTATTGTTCCTGTTCTAATGAAGATTAAAATGACGGGATGGATAAATATGCTCAAAGTGTCATAAAACGAATCGATCTGATTAATATTCTAGCAACTGTAATGTAGAGGAAAAAACGTATTAAGACACTTCCTATCCAGGCGCTGAAATCTCCAGAGCAGAAATCCAGGCTGCTGGCTGGCACACTCAGGCCACAGATGGGCATTGATTATTAAGCTTTATGCTGTCCAGTTATATACTGCAGTTGTAAGGCCTATGAAACAAATATTAATCCTAGCAAGGAGAAGAAATCTTCTTGGGTAACAAGGGGTTAAGTAATGTCTATAGAGACTGTGTTTGCACACATTATATACCTGGGCTTCCATCTACACATGTAGCAGCAGCAGTTATGACATGTTTGGAATTAGACTGTATTCACCTTGAAGCACGACCAGTTTGGGAAGGGTTTAAAGTTTACTAATCCACACTGATGCCATTCACTGATGCTTGGATTTCAGGCAAAATCTAGTAACATTGTCATTAGGGAAATGTATACAGGACTTTACAAGTGATGGATGTGACTGAAACTGATAGCCTGCTAATGTTTAGAAGGGATCAGCTCAGAACAAAATAATGCACTTGAATTTATGCTGAAAGAATATTAACACTGGGGACGTTTTTCTTTTTTTTTTTTTATAATGCTTCCACCTTATGAGGAATACAAGGTGGTCGTTATAATGCCCACCGAAAGCAATAGGTTAATGAATGTAGATAATGCAGATAAGGTGGGGGGGGGTAAAGGGGATTCTTACAATGAGGAGATATTCACCTAAGGAAATATAGAGCTGAGTCCCATGGTGAACAAGGCACCTGAAGACACGAAGTCAATGTCTGCACCTTGCATTTAGGAGATACGTTGCTGTGGGTATCCTTGGATAGCCTAGAAGGGGCTCACGTGTCTCAGTATACGGACGTATTTTTCATAAACGCAGTGATGTGACTCAGTGCAAGCGATCATGGGTAAACCAGGCAATGTTTGTTACCTGATCACAACTCATGGCCAACTTTCCTTACTTCCTAAACTGTCAATGGTCAAGTACACTGATTTCGTCTCTAATATTATGCACGTATTCTCCCTTCAAATGTAGGAAATGTCACACCGTATTTATCAATAAGGTAAAGGCTTCAAATAGTTTTATTTTACATAGAAAAAAAGCTTTTCAAATTTATATCATATTGTGAATGTAATTCATATGATGTGGTGTTTTATAGAGCGTGTTTTATATTCATAGCACTGGGAGCAGTCAACCCCAGGCTTGGTACTAAATGTGCACCTGCACCAAGGTTGTACTCTACATTATTAAATACTGACTCAAATACTTGGGCCTCACACGAAATACCACACTATGCCATCGATATACCACACCATGCCATCGATATACCACACTATGCTATGCCATCGATTTACCAAACTATGCCATCGATATACCACACTATTCCATGCCATCGATATACCAAAGTATACCATAGCATCGATATTCCACACTATGCTATGCCATCGATAACCACACTATGCTAGGCCATCAATATACCATACTATGCCATGCCATCGATATACCTACCACACTATTCCTTGCCATCGATATACCAAAGTATGCCATCGATATACCACACTGTGCTATGCCATCGATATACCAAAGTGTGCCATGCCATTGATATACCAAACTATGCCATCGATATACCACACTATGCTATGCCATCGATATACCAAAGTATGCCATGCCATTGATATACCACACTATGCCATCGATATACCACACTACCCATCGATATACCACACTATGCCATGCCATCGATATACCACACTATGCCATGCCATTGATATATCAAACTATGCCATCGATATACCACACTATGCCATCGATATATCACACTATGCTATGCCATATATACACCACACAATGCTATGCCATATATACACCACACTATGCCATGCCATCCAGGCCTGCACAACTTTCACCCATTGCGCTGCACCCCATTCATAGATACCCTGCTCTCTCTGACCTCATTTCTGCAGCTTTATCTAATCCTACACATTTTACAGATTTAAATGCAATCTATCTGGTGAATTGTCCAGGGGAAATTACCTTATATATGTGATGCTTTTATGTCAGAAAAACATATATACTGGAAATGTTTATTATAGATCAATGACAGAAGAGAAATAATATTATCATATACAGAATACATTACAACCGACAAATCAAAAAGACCCCAAATGTCATATTATTTGTAAATAATGTCCCTTCTCCTATTATTTAAAAATGACAATAATAACTAAATACGTTTATAAAGAAAGGGGGTAAAAATGGAGTACAAATGGAATATATTGCACTGATTGTAATCTTTCTGATATAATATAAATGGCGATTGTTCTATTTACAAATGTCCATATTCTTCTGAACTCAGACATAATAATAAAACATTATCAATGAGCTCAACATCTGAGTGAAGAAGAAATACAAATAACACCCTACACAACTTTGTATCAACCTGCGACATATACAGAAAGTTAGATATTGTTGCTTTAAGTTTCCATATGTTATCCAAATAAAAAAACATTAAGATAAACAACACTATTATGCGGCCATCCTCCAGCAAATAATAGTGTGAATGTGGAAATATGATAACTAGTGAGATATATAGGGAGGACATACACCAATGTAGGCATAGAGCACTCCAGATATATATATATATATATATATATATATATATATATATATATATATATATATATATATATATATATATATATTGTGTGTGTGTGTGTGTGTGTGTGTGTGTGTGTGTGTGTGTGCTACTTCTTTGGCAGAGAGGAATGTTTATTAATAGATTTGCTATACAATTTACATACAATAGATGCATAGATTAATAGATATATACATAGTAGATGGATAGGTGGATGGATAGATAGCTAGATAGATAGATAGATAGATAGATAGATAGATAGGTAGTAGATGGAGATATATATAATAGATGGATAGATAGATAATAGATATATAATAGATGGCTAGATAGATAGACAGATGGATAATAGATATATAATAGATGGATAGATAGACAGATAGATAAATAGATAGATGGATAGATAGATAATAGATATATAATAGATAGATAGATAATAGATATATAATAGATGGATAGATAGATAATAGATATATAATAAATAAATAGATAGATAGATAGATAGATAGATAGATAGATTGATAGATAGTGTACTCACAAAGCCATGCTTGTCTGAGATATTGTTGGTGAGCTTGAGCTTGTGGAAAGCAACAGGTTTCGCCATCCATTGCTCCCCGGTGGCCGGGCTGTCAGGGTGGATGTACATACGCTTGGGCATCTCTGGGTCAGCCTTGCCAGCCACCATCCAGCGAGAGTTATGAAACTTATAGCGACAGTCATCGGCTGCCACGATATCCATTAAAAGGATGTACTTGGCCTTCTTGTCGAGACCACTGACCCGCACTTTAAATGGGGGGAACATCCTCCTGCAACAGTTAACAAAAGTTTTCAGAGTTAGATTTTTAGTCCTACCCAAACAAATTACAAGCCTATACGATTTATACCGCTACAACAGCTTTTTACATGTCAGCATTCACAGCACCACCTGCATCTGATACATGTATATATATATATATATATATATATATATATATATATATATATATATATATATATATATATATATATATATATATAATAAAACATTTGTAGGCCTTCACCTTTGCACACATAGCAATCAAGTACAGCCACGTTTTCTGCTATTTGACATATACAATCACAGGCCTCTTGGATTTCGGTATAATAACATATTAGGCACAATATATATATAAACACACATGTTTTGCCCAGTTTGTGCATGATCTGGTCCTTCGCCACTAAAGTGAAAGCTAAACATGGCCTCCCCATAGCACGGAATAGTCAGGATTTTGGCATCCTTCATAAAAAGCATAAAATCAATGCCAAGTATATGTCCATTGCCACGATTATCAGTGTCTTTATTGCCATCTGGTTGACTTGTTTATGTGCCATTCCCTGTAATTGTTTAATATTTGAACAATTCTTATTTTTCTTATCAATGCCAGTTTTAAGATGTAGTTCTTTCTCTAACATTGGATTATATTTAATCTTCTAATATCCTCCAATATTTAAGTATTTCTCCAGTGAAACGTACATTATTTAGAATCTAGGATTGACATGTGACTTTTATATAATAAACGCTTTGTGATACAATGATACATACAATATCTGAGTGATAACCCTAGAGAAGTCTAGCTCTAGTGCATTTTGTTTAGGAATGTAAAGCACTTAAATATGATTATCTGACCTTCCAGACTTGGTGATGACCATCTCAGTGCCTAGTTTATGGAATTGGTCCCAGAGCTCCTTGGCTTCCAGGGTGACTTTGGGGTCGTCCTCCACCTCTTCCTCTGGCTCCAGGCTCTTAAGTGAGCGCAGATGAGCCGCTTGGTGGTGGTGTCCCAGGGCCGACACATGCAGCCCAGCTTCAGCGGCTCCAGCCAGGCTAGGGTCAGTGAGAGGCTTGCCTAGGGTGGCCGGGGGCAGAGCCAGAGCCGGGAAGAAGGAGGGCTGTGTGGCCGCAAGGAAGGCTGACATGGGGAAATCGGCTGGTCTAGGAGCGTGGAAAGGGTGGTAAGCCATGGCAGTCCCCGGGAAGGCTGGATCTCTCATCGGTGCATTCAAGTATCCAGGAGGGAACAATGAGCTGCAGGCAGGTCTCCCAGGCTTCCAGCAGCCGGCACTGTACAGGGTTATAGTCCTGGTCACTCCCAGCACTGAGGATCACTTGGTAGTAGTGGTGGAACCCGTAGCCCTCGTCCCTCGCTGCAGAACTGCTGATGTCCGCTGTCTTTGGTGTCTGTATCAGTGGGATGTGTAGGAAAGTTGTGGGGCAGAAGTGTGACGGGGGCCAGTCATAGTGCTGCACGATCCTGTGAGATCTTGTCGTGATCTGGGGAAAACTGTGACTATCTCACATGTCCTTCCTGCTCTGATCCCCTCACTAATGAGCCAAGCCCCCTTGATTGCTGATTTTACGCTTTCTCCACCAATTGTGGATCTCCATAGGCGGGGTTTTCACAGCTCAGGCCAAAATCTGGAGAAGAAAGAGGGGGGGACACCGAAGAGGAAGGTGTCGGAAGCATCAGCAGTAAGAAAACATGTCAACAGGATAAAATATTAACCAATGACAGCAGGAAAAGAACCATGGATTCCCACCCCCTGCCTGCAGGAGCCAGGCAGCTCTCAGAACCGGCCTCAAACATGGTCAATGCCGGCAGGTCAACTCCTGCAGAGAGGATAGCTACAAAATGCCCCGAGCATGAACTAAGGGGACCCACACCGCAGAATTTGGCTGCAGTTTGAAGCAAAAGCATTCACATACTGTTTGTGTTTATACAAATAATCACAGAAGTTTAATACATAAAATAATATATGTATGATAGATGGACAAAGAGAAATAGATAACTAGATAGACAGACAAGTAGATTGATAGATAAATAGATAAATTATAGAAAGATAGATAGCTGATAGATAGATAGATAGACACAGGGATAGATAGATAGATAGACACAGGGATAGATGGATAGATAGATAGATAGATAGATAGAGGGATAGATATATGGATAGATAGATAGACAGAGGGATAGATGGATAGATAGATAGATAGATAGATAGATAGATAGATAGAGGGATAGATATATGGATAGATAGATAGATAGATAGATAGATAGATAGATAGATAGAGGGATAGATATATGGATAGATAGATAGACAGATAGATAGATAGATAG
Source organism: Anomaloglossus baeobatrachus (assembly GCF_048569485.1). Classification (NCBI taxonomy): domain Eukaryota; kingdom Metazoa; phylum Chordata; class Amphibia; order Anura; family Aromobatidae; genus Anomaloglossus; species Anomaloglossus baeobatrachus. The sequence continues at coordinate 431,730,740 of NC_134354.1, forward strand.
ATAGATAGATAGATAGATAGATAGATAGAGGGATAGATATATGGATAGATAGATAGATAGATAGATAGATAGATAGATAGATAGATAGAGGGATAGATATATGGATAGATAGATAGATAGATAGATAGATAGAGGGATAGATATATGGATAGATAGATAGATAGATAGATAGATAGAGGGATAGATAGATAGATAAAGTTTAGCTGAGCGGACACCTAGGCTACGTGAAGCAATGGTGCAAGGCAGTACTAGAAGTCTCCAAGTGTGCAGGCAGCAGAGCTCTGGAATGAAGCAGGACTATACTGTAAGAGCAGGATGCATGAAGACTGAGTAGAGGTGGGGCCCACTGATCACTAAGAACAACGCTAGTTCTATCAGAAGTCCACTGACTGGTACATAGTGGAGGGACTGGCTGGTACAATGAATGTTCTAGCTTTTGTATGAGTGCAGTATTGCTTTTGTAGATAGGGGGGACTAACTACAAGAGGACAGTGTGCACGCTTTAGGGCATCGCCACTTTAAATACAAGCCCCGAGGTCATCTGCACAGTTCAAAAAGGAAAGAAGCTTTCTTCACATGGGAAGCAGCAGTCTAGTAAATGGACTTCAAGAATAATACAAAATTTGGGTGAGTGATGCCTCTACAAAACATCATTTTATACCTGTGTATATATATATATATATATATATATATATATATATATATATATATATATATATATATATATATATATATGTTAGTGGTACTACTATACTGCTACATGTGCATATATTACTGAGTCACCAGTCATGGCATAAGCGTCTGGATAGTGTCTCAATGTCTATGCTCCAGATGAGGAGATGAGGGTGAAAAGGACAAAGTACACAGCTATCATGTGTGACTTGTTATCCTGTGTGACTTGTCCCTTCCCTGAATCCTGGGAAGAGTTTGGTACAAATTCACAGCGCAGAGCTATATAGAAGAGACAGTCACACACTTGTGGAGAAAGCCTTATATCCTTACAAGTCCCTAGCTAATTGATCTAATTGAACAACTATCGCATTATACACAATACTGCTATCATCACCTATATCTATCTATCTATCTATCTATCTATCTATCTATATATATATATATATATATATATATATATATATATATATATATATATATATATATAAAAATATATATATAAATATAGTAAAAAAAAATTGTTGTTTTGTGAGTATATATATATATATATATATATATATACCCACAAAACTACTATTTTTTTCTTCTTGTTTATGTGTTGTTGTGCTCTATTTTTGCTGCCAGACATCTGTGTTTTTCAATTTGTTATTCCTAGAGAAAAAACCCGTTCCGTGTAATGTGCAATGGTGATAGGTCTCTTTAAGATGTCCATTTCTAGATCTGTTCTTATTAACTGGGGCTCAGTTTGTTAAAGAGCTGCTTGGCGCCAGTCTGCTGACGTCTTACAATAAGAACCGTCTCTTGTCACTTCATATTTACCCAAAAAATCTTCAAACAGCGCCCTCCAAACGCTGCCCTCCCTGCGCCGGCTCAGAGGGGACGCCTGCTGCCCAGCCCTGTGCTGTGTGATGTGCCCTGCACAGACGGCCTGGGTGCAGGGCTTCACCCATGGCAGCAATCAGCAGCAATATATTATTGATCGTGGTGGTGATCTTTTATGAGTACATGTGTTGGGGGAGGGAAAAAAATGAAGCAAATACGGAAGAATTGTGGCATCACAGTGGGCACAGCAGACTTTTTGGTAGAGGTGTGATTGTACTACACTGAATTGTGTGTGGGCAGTAGGGTCTCAAGTAAAAGAAAATGCAGTCTGGGTGCTGGTACCCATCTGTCAAGTCTACGAGCAGGGATGGGTTAATCTAGTTATGTGACAACACAGGATTGTCCTGATTGAGCACTACTAAATATGTTGTCATCCTCTCCTGTAAATGAATGATTCCATGGTGTAAATGTGTCCCTGCTGTCACGTATACTGAAGATAAGGGAGCATATGGGGAGAGTGTCATTGGAGAGATAGGCATCAGGATTAGGCGATAGACAAGGTGTCATCCCAAGCCTTTCCCTGGGCCTGGGCCTGCTCTTCTCTACTGCTCAATGGCTGTGGCGCCACCACCAAACCCCTACAAGTGTCATCAGGGCCCCTTACAACATGAAATCGTCTGCAGTGGTCCTTATCACAAGTCTGTGGAATCAACCTATCAACCAAAAGCAGGGTCTCCACTGCCATCAGTACCATCATCTTCTTTCCTAGAGTTAATGCATGCACAAAAATAACCCCAACAACAGCAAAATAACCTTAATATATGAACCTTATATATTATGCCTTGTTATAAAAATCGAAATTATATCTTTGCTACATGCTAAAATACAAAGATACTTTCTGGGGATTGTTTGTAATATATATATATATATATATATATATATATATATATATATATATATATATATATATATATATATATTATATATATATATTATATATATATATATTTTATTATGTATTTATTTACATTTTTGGGGAGGAGGGTGTTTGTGGTGGGGGGGGGGGGTTAAGTTGTGGATACCGATACTTATGCGCCGCATTAATGGTAAGTTGGTGATTGATACTTACATCTACTTGAGTGTAGATGCATTTCGGAAGTACAAAGCACAAACACATGCAGGTTATATTCACATACAAGATACACATGCATATAAACACATACGGGACACGTACACAAGACACAAACACGTGCAATACACACACACACACACACACACATAGAAGTCACACACACACACATAGAAGTCACACACACACACACACAAGATACACACATACAAGACACACACACATATAAGACACACAAAATACACACACACACACACATAGAAGTCACACACACACACAAGATACACACATACAAGACACACACACATATAAGACACACAAAATACACACACACAGACACACAAGATACATATACACATACAAGACAAACAAAAACATACTAGATACACATACAAGACACACGGAAGACACACACACACATACTCAAGACACTCACATGTAAAACACACAGGATACATATACACATACAAGGCACACACACAATTAAGTTTAATAATTAATTAGCATAACCATAATTAGAACCAATAAACACGTTTATCTAATGTATATATACAGACTTTGGTGTTGCCTAACTGCATTGGTCTATGTAGACCTCTATCTCTGAACAGTATACGTTAATAACGCTATTTAAAGGAATTGTCCATCCGATGCAGTTCCCCCCACTTTGCTTTCATGTTGGCCCATCTCCCTTCATCTTCTGTGCACTATTTTTAGCTTGTAGACTTAGACCTTGGCGCCAGGCCGTTTAAGAGCTGTCAGAGTCCCTCATATCCCCCCATGTCACATGGAGCCTTGCCTATATAGCCAGTCATTTGGATCTGTGAGTTTGTGAGCAAACGCAATTTGCTCTTCTCCATTGCTGTGTTGTCACCGTGACCTCAGTCAGCAGGGCTGCTGGTGTCCTGTCCTGTCCACTTAGACAAATTGCAAGTGATTGATGAAAAATAACAATTCTCACAAGGAGCCAAGCAAGCCTCCCTTGTACTCTCCTCCCTCTTTTCAGGCTAGGGACCTAGCTCCATAAACCATATAGGAAGTGAATGGAAAGCTTACAAATTACCCTCTCATTCTCACTGGCACAAATATCACTGTATTTCCATAATCCTCTTCTATCAAACTTCCCAATTAACTCCACATTTCCCAATGCAAAAATGCATACATTCTATAGAAGACAAATAGATTTAAGAGAAATAAGGGTTCCTGCTTCAGGGAATGAGTCCTGCTGCTGAGGATCATGTTGTTATTCCCAAGTCTTGGTTTGGACATGTAATTCGGGATTTTCGATGACTCAATCCTTATTGGCATCTTAATAATGTAAGATCTAGATGAATTAAGTAAAGACTGCAGAACCAGGCTGGATTTCATCAGATTTCATCCATGTTTCTAAAACCAAAACATATGAGCTGCTTGTGTTCACACTGAGTCACCAGTATAGTGGGGAGGCTGTGTGTTCTAATTTATGTTTTAACATATTGTTATTTCTTTCATTTATTTGTATTACAAAATAAAGTCTACAACAATCAATATTTGGACCTATTGATTGTTTTCTGGGACACGTAAAAAAGTTCTAAAATGTCTGCAGACCCAAACTACACGTGAAGGGTTAATACAGGTCTGCTGCCTGCAGTTATCAGTCCTTATCTGAGTTGGTGTTGTATGTAGATAGGGCATCTAGCAGATGATAAGAAGTAGCAGCAGACTACAATGCTTTATCTTCCAAGACTCATAGATGTTTTCCCTTTTCTCCGTGGAGATTTAAGGACTAGAGAGTGGTAAAGTCTCTATAGATACAGCTACCTGGCCCCAGGGTGGCTTCAAGCAGCAACAGGTGGATTGCAATGGACCTATGTACTTTGTCTTACCTATAGAAGGTTTATTGTTACTGCACATTGGCACAAAGACACAAATGCCCTTTGTGCTTTTTCCTACATAGAAGGGGCAACAGGTGTCATCTTTACTGATCCATGTCCGTCCTAACCTTACAGAATATGGCCCGCATATTTCACTGTTGCGTGAACAAACGCCATTGTTACTATATAGCTAAATATTCCATTCCGTCTACTTGTCGATAGATAGATAAAAAGATAGATCAATGGATAGATAGATAATAGATATATTAATGCATAGACATATATAGATACATAGATACGTAGGGATAGATAGCTAGAGAGATAGATAGATAAATACTAGATAGATAATGGATAGATAGACAGATAATGGATTGATAGATGGTCAGATAGAGATATATAGATAGAATGATAGAATGATAGATAGATAGATAGATAGATAGATGGATAGATAGATAATGGATAAAGGGATAGATAAATGGATAGATAGAGGGATAGATAGATAGATAGAGTGAGAGAAGTAGATATGATAGACAGATAGATAAAAATATACAGGGATCGATAGAAAAATGAAGGAAGGGATAGATAGATAGATAGATAGTTAGATAATGGTTAGATAGATAGATAATGGATAGAGTGATTGTTTGATAGATAGATAGATAGATAGATAAATATATAGACAGAGTGAGAGACGTAGATATGATAGACAGATAAAAATATACAGGGATAGATAGAAAAATGAAGGGATTGATAGATAGATAATGGATAGATAGATAGATAGATAGAAACATAGATAGATAGATAATGGATAGATAGATAGATAGATAGATAGATAGATAGATAGATAGATAGATAGAAACATAGATAGATAATGGATAGATAGATAGATAGATAATGGATAGATAGATAGATAGATAGATAGATAGATAGATAGATAGAAACATAGATAGATAATGGATAGATAGATAGATAGATAGAAACATAGATAGATAATGGATAGATAGATAGATAGATAATGGATAGATAGATAGATAGATAGATAGATAGAAACATAGATAGATAGATATGCAGTAAGATCGCTATTTAAAATTCATACATTATGTATAAATATGAAGACTTATTTTTAAAAGGTAGGGTAATAGCTAAAATAGTCCTTATAATTGAATGGGATATGATAGATTTTGTGTCACCTATTATGACAAAACACCAATTATTGTGATAGTTTTGAATGATTGAGGTTCGGTAAATTTGTGTAGATCTTTCAGGCTCATTCGGAATGCAATCTCATAAAAATCCCCTGTGGGTACCCATGACTTCCCTCCACCAAGAAAAAAAGGCTGAGAATTTCATTGCAAAGATTTAGTAAAGTTACAGGAGATAATTGCTTTTTGGATCACTCAAAACAAACGATGTGTGGAAGAAAATAAATGAATAAAAGATATTCATCAGCAAGGCAGGGTAATTACCACCAACCTATTTACTGCAATTCAAAGTGTTTTATTATATTACAATGTTTAAATTACTATTTTTTTTTTCAATATCAGTTGGCATAATAATAATAATAATAATAATAATAAGTGTTTCCATTATCACATTGCATTATACGATAGTTTATCTATTCGATATATTATATCTATAATGTTTATTGCTACCATTGCAACAAATATCTTTTTGTCTATTATTTAATTTGTTGTATTTTATACATTACATTTATTTTACTTAAAACTCGGCTCATTAATGTAGTAAATATATTTTATACATATTCTCTCATGGGTAATGCATTGTTACCACTATTCTTGATTAGGTACGAACAGTTGTATTTGACAGGAGAATCACATGAATGGCAGACACAGAGAATTTCGGTTTGCACCAATTCAGTCAGAGGGGGGCGCTCACGCGCGAAATTAGAACAAGCAGCTGTAATGTCCATCTCTGCTGGTCAGCATGAACCTTCTCATTCACAAATAATATGGAGGAAAAGATTGGATTTATCCAATGCTATCAATATTATGCCCAGAATAATATGTAAGAAATGATATGCTTGATTACCCTACAATGAAAAAGGAGAAGGAAATACTTTACATTATTCTGTGGCTGTTAGATAAATAGAAAGATAGACTAATAGCATGGATGGATTGTAAGAAAAATAATAAATAGACGGACGGCCGGACGGATGAACAGATAGATGGACAGACGGACAAACAGATAGATAGACAGATAGATAGATAGATAGATAGATGATAGATAGATGATAGATAGGTGCTCATGCCGTAGATGGACTGTCAGACGGACGCACAAATAGATGGACGGACAAACGGATAGAAAGATGAGAGATAGGTAGATAGATAGAGGGATAGATAGGTGTTTATGCCAGAACATGTGCAATAAGGATTCCGAGTCCATTATACTTCCACTGTACTAACTCAGATTTGCAGAATGTTTGCATTAAAATGTCTTACACCACCCCCCCCCCCTCCCTCCCCGCCAGCAGTTCTACTTTATGGACAGTAAATAACAGAACAGAGACACAAAAAGTTTATTCACAGCTAAAAAAAAGGACCAGTTTTTAAAAAAAATGTAAAAAGGAAAATGTTTCACTGAAGTGTGTGATTTATATTATTTTATATATAAATACAAAACCAAACAGAAGTACATGTCACAAAATAAATATATAAACAGTGTATATATATATATATATATATATATATATATACACACACACACACACACACACACACACACACACACACACACACACACACACACACACACACACACACACACACACAATTAGAGATTAATAGTAGGACTATATATGGGAATAAAAAAAATCATATATATATATATATATATATATATATATACATACACACACACACACATATATAAATATATATATATATATTCAATTTCCTTTGGGATGTGAAAAAAATAATATACACACACGCGCGCACACACACACACACACACACACACACACACACACACACACACACACATCTCCAGAGTCTCCACACACGGAAATGATAGAATGATAGAAAGTGGCATAGTAATTTTCAATCAATGAGGAAATCTAGCATTTAAATTGATTATGTCCTGTTAAATGACAGGATATTGTCAGGTCATCGGACTGGGGCAGGTCTGTCTACCAGGAGACAATGGTGGCCTATCCATAAAGCCAGGGCCTTATCTACATTGGCGTCCTCGCAGCCATAGAGGGGAACATGACTAGATGGAATAAAGATAGGCGCTTCTTGGGTACCAATTTGTCAATCTGGTTTCACCAGAAAACCAAAATCATAATGAAGTCAATGAAAAGTAGATATGCGCCCTGTAAGGTACGATAGAAGATAAGGGCTCTTAAATGCATGCCAAGAGTGCGGGTTTTTTTGGGACCAAAAACGTGCATCTTTGTGGTCACCACAAAGATGCAGCGTGCGTACATAGTCTTCCGACATAAAGGGTATGGTGTACATAGACTTGTGGTTGTGCCCTTGTGGTACATAGACTTGTGGTATGTTGTGGACTGCGTTTTCTGATAGCATGGTGTGCAGATTCATGTTGTGCTCTGAATTTTCTGGCAGCATGTTGGGCAGAGGCCCGTGTTGTGCCCTGCGTTTTCCGGCAGCATGGTTTGCATATTCGTGTTGTGCTTTGCGTTTTCCTGCAGCATGGTTTGCAGATTCGTGTTGTGCCCTGCGTTTTCCGGAAGCATGGTGTGCAGATTCGTGTTGTGCCCTGCGTTTTCCGGCAGCATGATGTGCAGATTCGTGTTGTGCCCTGCGTTTTCCGGCAGCATGGTGTGCAGATTCGCTTTGTGCCCTGCGTTTTCTGGCAGCATGGTGTGCAAATTCGCTTTGTGCCCTGCGGTTTCTGGCAGCATGGTGTGCGGATTCGTGTTGTGCCCTGCGTTTTCCGGCAGCCTGGTGTGCAGATTCGTGTTGTGCCCTGCGTTTTCCGGCAGCCTGGTGTGCAGATTCGTGTTGTCCCCTGCGTTTTCTGGCAGCATGCATTATATATGGAATGATTCTCCTCCACACTCCCTGAGTACACATGACCCCCACTCTTTCCCAACTCTCCCTTCTCTTCTTTGATCATTGAGCTCTGACCTTGTTCTCAACAGTCCAGCAGGTTGATTGATTTTCAATTACAAAGTCTTCACTGAGTTGGGAGTAAATTAACCCCTTGTCTGTGTGTTTAGCTATGTGTGCATGTCCTGCCTGATGATAGAGTCGTCTCCCCCGGGCACAACTCCTGCCATACCGAAATAGCTATATGTTACAATCTCTAATAATTCATAGTGGAGAATCACCGTTATGGGAGAAGAAGTTTCTTATCATACACCACACACTTTACAAACCAAGGTGGAAAAGGCCTCATTTACAGTATATAGCACGATAGCTGCTATTCGTGTGCTTCCACATACATCAGCTGGTAACCTATGCAGCCCCATACAGGAGCGAAGGCGTTAAATATAGTATGCCTACTATTCAGATATCATGCTTTCCCTATACAGTTTACATCTAGTTTGGAATAATATCAGATGATCTTATTTGAATAATATATTAAATATATTATAATATAATATAGAAATAAATAGAATCAGATATAATCAATTAAAAAGTTGAGCTAGCTGTAATAATTTGCATTTTATTGTACTATACATGACTCTAAAGATAAGAAAAATATATTTATAATACTATCACTGAATATTAGTGTTTTGTTTTGAAACAATTACACTGTATATTCCATTCTTTTTCTGAAGATGAAAAATATGATGATGATTATTATTATTATTAGTGATTCTTATTATTCTGGAGAAGATTATTATTAATATTATTGCTACATTGAAGCACTAATATTAACTCATAAATATCTGGTAAGCATTATTTATCTCATAGTCCATTGCACTGTCCATTTCCCATGCTTGGCTGCCTGCCTGTGTGTGAGTTGTGTATTTTCTAGCAGTCGTTGGATCTATGTGGAAAACACTATTTATTAAGCAGTGCAGGCCACACACAAACACATAGACACATAGACTAGTTGTGCTGTGCTCGTTGAGGGTTTGTTGGACTTGTATGTACAATCCTGTGGGAGATTCTAAGTGCATTAAATCAAGCTCTGTATTTACGGCATCTCCAGCCTTTACATAAAAGGGATTAAGCAAAGCTAATATTTAATTAAAAATAAAAAAATAATAAAAAAATAAGGTTGTCAGTGTCTCTTAGCAGGGATTAGTGTGGATATAGAGCCGGTCCTGTTAAGTCTTGCAGATGGAGCACTGAGGTCAGGTGTAACTATCACTACTGTTTGTATAAGGTGGTGAGGATGGTACTAGGGCGCCTGAGGATCACACTGTCCAAACATCGGGGCTGTCTATCTATCTGTCTGTACATCTCTGCCACCATTGTATTACACTTAGGGAAAAGTGGCCTGCCCAGGGTCAGCACATGCAAAGGGCAGGAGCAGGGTCACCATAGTCTGATGAAAGGAAGACATCGCAGTCCTTCCTGCTCAGTCCTAGTGAGTCCCCCTGGTTTCCTACACAGTTCTCAGTGGTGACTTCTAATAGCAATCACCATTACTGTCTGGCCTTTCTTTCTTCATAATCAGGAAAGTATGATGCTGATGAAGTTAACTCTTTGTCTCCCACCAGTCCGGAAAACTCAGGAGATGAAAGCAATTCCAGATGGGGAGACTGCCAATCTGATTTAGCTAGAAAAAACAATCAGGTAAAATAGATACAGGTGGAAGGGAACCCAAGAGGTCACCTCGAGGTTTATTTTAAATCACTTTCTATTTCCTTCCTTTTTTGATTAAAAACTTTTCATGATGTAATACATTCCAAGCAGTGCTCAGATATGGGACTACAAAGCCCAGAATTCATTGATATAAAAGATAGCTGCATATATATGTGTGTATATATATATATATATATATATATATATATATATATATATATATATATATATATATATACACATACACATGTATATATATATATATTTATTTTGAATGTCATATATATATATACATATATATATTATCACTCTCTAATTTTATATATATATATATATATATATATATATATATATATAAAATGAATGTAATTAGGAAAACAAAATTAGTGACATTCCTGTCTGATAAACCTTCGGGATTGGAAGGTGAATATTTCCTAAATAGGCTTCCCCTATGTTTCTGACCCTGACATTAGGCTGAATTTACACCTAATCATCAGCTAGAACGGATCCGGTAGACATCAGTTATTTAATAAAAACAGTGTTTGCAGAACTTTTGGCCAACAGATTTCTGTAGGATCCGTACTAGCTAACGGATGATTACTCTAGCCCAGCTATTCCAATGATGTGTAAGGTTTACACCCTGTCTGCTATGTATTAGCTAGCTGCTCCACTTTAAGATGGTATATTATAAATGTATGTGATTAAATGTAAGGAAGAACATTAGGCGATATATTAATGGATGATGAGTAGATATCTCAGTGTTTGTGATGATAGATCCGATGTGTCTCCTCTTCTCCCTGCACCCATTAGCCCAGCTCCTAGGTGCACACATCACAATGGAGATGGCAGAGACAAGGTCACAATTTGCCACCGGAACCTCCAATTTCCTAACTGAATCCAAAGGATCCATAGCCCCTGGCCAGCAGGATGGTTTCCTGCAGCTGTGTGGACAGGTGCGGACACACAAGGGCTTGTATTAGCCAGATCCGGGCCAGTGAGCGCAGATAAAGTGCCAAGTTTACCCTGAGCTCCTCAGTCCAACCCATAGCAGCTGCCTGACATGAGATCAGAGGGAACTTTATCTATTGTTTTATTATACATATATTTATTTATCTATTATCTATGTGCAGATTACCAGTTTAGGGTCTCGATTATTGTTAGGGTTAATTATTCTGGGATGCAATAATCGATATTGCCAGCAAATGCTCATCACAAGGTGTAGAAGTTGCATATTCTAAGGCAAACATTACAAGTAAATGAGTGCAATCTTACATTATTTATGTACACTGATCATATAGGTACATAAGGCTATAGAGACATTATACAGCCAAAGTAATAGTTCTTCAATTGTAATATATGGATCTTACATAGTTTACAGTTTCATGACGTTTTAATAGTTAACAGAGGGTTTGAGAAGTAAAATAGTATAGTAACAGGGATAAATAGATGAATTACAGTAATAAATGATATGGTTATATACTCCTCAATGATGTTCTGCCATTCTATTGTGCATTAATCTAATACAGAGCACACTATATTAGCCTTTTTTTAATAATAGCCCTCTTCCAATCGGTATGATTACATTAATTAGGAAAATAATCTGTGATCAATTTCAGGTAATTATGCTATCAGGTGCCAGTGCGCATGTGCTGGAGGGGTCTCCTTTCTGGAAGGGTACCTCTGTTGAGCTCCCTTTTTTGGGATGGACTCTATCAGTGTAGTAAGTTGTATACTCTGATCAATCAGGACATACATACAGGATCACAGGTGTAATCCATTCCTTACCCAGGCTCTGGTGGCTCCTTCACATGTGAAACGTTCTATAGTATCTCTATTGCCTCCTGATAGCACAGGGAATATTCACTATTAGTTTGGGACTTTGACAAGTCTTGAAGCAGTGCAGGTTTCTCAGCAGACACTGATGTTACCCCCTCCTGCTTTATCTGTATAGGAAGCTCCTGTCTCATTCTCTAGACACTGTCTGGATACAAGCTCAATTGAATCTTCCTGATCTTAATGCTTTCCAGATTTTACACCTAAACCTTCAAGCCTTACAAAAGTATGTATTTACATGGTTAAGATAGCATAGACATGATGGTAATTGTTAACCAAGCTAAGGCAGTGAGGACAAGTATTGGAATTATTTTCCTTTTTACAGCAAAATGCATATGAAAAATGTTCTCACCAGCAGGAACCTATGGTCTAAGCTAGTGTCTTTACACAGTATATCTTTCCTGCAGACTGCTGCACTCTGGCATCAGTTTGCCTTATAGAAATTAATCAGTCATGATCAGTTATCTTTAAAAAAAATAGCATTCTACAAAAAAGAAATAAATAAAATAAGCAAAATACTAAAGTAAACTTCCTATTTGGGATCAATATGTAAGAAGACTAATCAAGTAAGAGAAGCTCTGTCTTATCTATTTGAATTTGGATTGCATATTTTCAAAACATCCAAAATTTGCTTACCAATAGACTTCATTCACACACAGATTTATTTATTTATTTATTTTTATAAGCAGATTGTATGGCATTCTTTTATACATATATACATTTTTCAGATTGTTTTTGTTTTATTTTCTTCAGGGAGAAATGCCATATCTAGAGTATATTACATTTAGGAAAAAATATAAAAAAATAAACATAGAAAAAGTGTAACATTTTATATTTATTCATTGACTGAATTCAACAAGTGGAAGCACCTTAAAAAGACATTTCTACAGATGTTAAATCCTCAGTTCTGCATAGCAAATAACTGTAAAGCACTTTTAAAATAATATGCTAGCCATGGCTCATGAATTAAACTATATATTTTTTTAATTTGAATGGCTTTGGCTTGGTAAACTAAAATTGTTTCAATGCCATAAACATAAGGAAAAAAAATATTAGATCACCCACTTTCCCCTGCAGAATGCAATAACACTTAATAGAAATTGAAGATGTTTTAGCCTTCTAGATCATGGAATATTATAAAAGCTAATAAGAGTGATCACAATAACAAAAGCAGAGATTACACATACTATACAGCCAGTTCTCTACATAGCCATTGGGAATTATATTTATTTCTATATATATTATAATATATATATATATATATATATATATATATATATACACAGTATATTCACAGTCATATATTGTATACACACATTTATATGATACATATAGCTTCATATATTATATACATATATTGTGTATATATATATATATATATTTATTTATATACTGAATATGCATATACACACACATATTATATATATATATATATATATACACATATATATATACATACACATATATAGATTTCATATGTTGGCATGCAATGACCTTTCTGGTCTCTGTTATCTGGAGTTAATGTCTGAAACTTTATATCCAAATCCAAGGTAAAAAAAAATTTAAATTTCTTTTTACCTCATTTAATTTCCTTTAGTGACTATGACAAAATCTAGTCAAATGATACCAGAATGGCGAATAAAAACAAATGCCAAAACTGATTCTATTGTTTCTTATGGGATAATGTCTGGTGTCTTGCTCATCAGTTGTTTTCCCATCCAGGAGATAAAGCCACAAAATATTGCATGCTATGATGAACACCAGACCATCAATCAAAATTCACAACTTTTACAACTTTGTCAATAGCTGTGTCTGGATAAGTGGCAAGACAAACCTCCCCCCAATGGTGCATTTACCCTGTCCGACCCATGGCTGTTGAACAGTCACTGATTGGCGACATATAAGCCAATTGCCAGTGTTTTAGTAGCCTATTTAGACAGGGCAACCAAATCCTATGTACACAGACAGATTCCTAATTCAATCATTCTGTGCACATAGAAAATCATGGTTCTCGGCAGCACATGTGAGGCTTATAACGGACAATGTGCTGAAGAAAATAATGATATCTAAGAAAGCTTCAAAATAATTTGAATGAACATTTTGTTCATTCACTGAGTTATTGGCAGTCTGCTTAGACAGGTCAATTAATGGGCAACGACAAAAATTTGTAGGAACCCTTGTTCATGAAAATTGGCCTGTTTAGATTCACCCTAAGAATACTCATCAGTAATGTATGAATTTAGATATATGTGTATCAATAAATATAAAAATGCACACACTATATATATATATATATATATATATATATATATATATATATATATATACATAGTGTGCATCTTTTTTATTATATCACATATATTTATTTATTTGGTCCAGTTCATTTAATTACACATTAACGGGAGGTGGCATATGTTGGATGTTGGATTATCAGATATTCGTGATTGTGGGGCAGTCATCGTCAATTTTCTCTATCCAGCCTTCTGGTTCCACAATACCTTGCAGTTCTCTTCAGAAAACAATTGCCAGATCATAATTTCTGGACTATTCGATTCCAGATTAAAGGATTTATGGGTTATAAATTATTGTGTGTGTATGTGTGTGTGTGTGTACAAGTTCATATATTTTTAAGCTTTTACATATCAGCACTTGCAGTATTTCACATTATATACATAATATTTATACATTCACATATTTTTTTTTTTTGTATTAGAAAGTAAGGGTTAATTTATACCTGCTGACTGGTGGCACTAAACGACCTCTAATCAGCTACTTTTGTGCTGACCAGTAGTTGTTTAATAGCGTATTTACACAGATATATCATGCTTTATATGCACAGTGAATGGTTTGTAATAGATCATTCAATGTGAATATACTGCTATTGTTCTCGCACATTCTCGCTATTTACAAAGGACAATGCACTGCCAAGAACGATGATTTTTTGTGCAAACCGGAAAATTATTTCACCCGCCGAATGAACATTTAGCATAACGCAAAATGAGCGTCCCTTGGAGCAATTGTTCACAATAATCTTGCAGTGTAAATAGGCCTTCAATTACAGTTGAAATTACAAAAGTATACATTATTATAAAGTTCAAAGTTTCTTAAACCATAATATTCAATGTTTTCTAAAGTCTAATTGAAATACCTAAAGAATTTCTGAGTTTTAGGCAAATACTATAAAATGTACGTTAAGATTACAATGTCATCACTCATTTTGATGTAATATTTGATGTCCTTAAGTTTTAAAATTTAATATATACTCATCTTTTAATCTTCAGACTACAAGAAATCTTTCAATAATGACGGGGTGTGAAATATATGTAAACTAAGAGAGAAGACTAGGGCTGTCTGATGAAAGAGCTGACGAAACGTGCGTTGGAGTAGGTGCCATCCCAGAGAAGGCAGACACACCACAGGTATTCTTCTAGCCTTTTTCATCTTTTCGTGTGTGCTAGGTCATCATCATCACATTCCCTATTTATGTATACCCACTGACATTAATAAAAAAAGTGTGGATTAGTAAGGTATTTTTTCATGAATTTATATGTGTATGCTGCCCATATACATAATTATTTACAATTTTTGCTCTATTTATATAGAGTATATCAAGCACTTGCTGACATACATTTCAATTCCTTATCTATTACAATATATACAAATACAATCTTGGATCATTATTTGTGCCACCAATCCACTTATTACATATGTATGTCTATTGGGCATATATTTTCTTGTAGCCACTTGATATTATACCCTTTTTTGAATATACTATTTGCATATCTATGATATAAACAACATTTTGTATGCCTGTTTTCTCTGGAGATGCAGCTTTTCTTCTGCTATCAATTCACTTTTTAAATATTTTATACATTTATGTTTCAATAAAGATTTATATATTTTCTTTTCATGTTTGCATTATAATTGCTGAGAGCCCAATTCTTGCGTATTCTAGTATACTGTATAATAGGTAGGCGATTGTGTACTTCTTTTAAATAATGTAACTATTACAGTACCTAGTGCTGCATTTACACTGCACGATTATTGGCAATGACTGTTCCTAGGAACACCAGTTTGTCAATTATTGGTCAGTGTAAGCCGGCTGTCAATCACTTGACGAATGAACAAAATGCAAATGAAATGAAATTAATGCTTGCTTAAAACCATTGTTCTCACAGCACATTATCCTGTATAAACAGAACATGTACTGTCAAGAACAAAGAAAGTCTACGAAACGTATTACCAACCATTCTGCACACATGGGAAATGCAGTGGACCTAGGTAAATATCCGACCAATCCATTTTATGTAGCTGATCAGCGGTCGTTTAATAACCACCAGGAGCCAGTATAAACGCACCTTAAAACACCACTGCAGCGTTCTCTTTTCTTTTTGTTTCAGCGCTTGAGTTGCACTTTAAATATAAGCCCCCTGCCCATTGTCTTATACTCACCCTTGGGCATTTTTATTCTTTTTTGGTGCCGAAGCAGTCCTGCGACGTTATTTTGTGACTGTACCTTCCGACTGGCTGGAAGTCAGAATTTACATTACAAGCAAGTCTATGAAAGTCAGAATGAGGCTCTCATAGAGTTGTATTGATTTGTGACCTCCGACGTACTCTTACCAACACTAGTGCTGCTGACAGGTCACAAATCGCCAGAGATCAACGGCGATAGAAGACGAACCTGCTGGAAGGTGAGTATAAAACAGGGGTAAGGGGACTTAGATTTAAAACAACTCTTAACGCTTTAAGACTGGAATACAGTGTTTTATTGATAATGCAGGCCTGAAACAATTATCAAAAAGTGTGTGGTCAGTCAATGGTCACATTATTATTTGCACAATGTCAGTGGTTGACAATCATTTTTGAGATTTTATTGTTCAGCCTTATTGATGCATTCTGTTTCATTACTGGTCATAATAAACATACTGGAAATGATGGAACTATACTTATGGAACTGATATTAAAACCAGTGGTGTAACTTTAAGCTTATGGGCCTCAATGCAAGAGTTCTAATAGGGCCTCCAATTATTGTGAGTATTTGATAGTATTGCTATTTTCATTTATACCAAAGAGACTTTGTGGGCCCCTTAGGCTCCATGGCCTGGGTACAACTGCAGCCCCTGGACTTACTGTAGTTACACCCCTGATTGAAACCCTAATGATTTGCCATCTGGGTTTCAACCAATCAAACAAGTATTTTACTTTATAAGTGAAACTATTGTATATTGTATACTTTTACAGAAATTGGCAGCAGGTTTATGCTTCCCAATCTGAGAGCAGCATAAAATAGTGACAGAGACCTGGCAGTGGGTCACTTTGCTGTAGTTTTGATAAAATCACTGTTTTCCCTGTTGCAGACTTGGAGCTGTTGTCTAACAACACGCATTTCAATGGTTGACAACTTTCTATCTAAACTGTGTATAAAGCGGGCTTTACACGCTACGATTTTGCTACAGCGATCTCGTTGGGGTCACGGATTTTGTGGCGCACATCCGGCCGCTGTAGCGATCTCGTAGTGTGTGACTCCAAGGAGCGATTTTGGATCGTTGCAAAAACATCCAAAATCGCTCCTCGTTGACATGGGGGTCCGCTCCTAATTATCGATACTATTGCTTTGCCGTTGTTGTTCCTCGTTCCTGCGGCAGTGCACATCGCTGTGTGTGACCCCCGTAGGAACGAGGAACATCTCCTTACCTGCCGCCGGCCACAATGCTGACGGTAGGGGATGGGCGGGATGTTCGTCTCGCTCATCTCCACCCCTCCGCTTTCATTGGGCTGCCGCTTAGTGACGTCGCTGTGACGCCGAACGGACCACCCCCTTAGAAAGGAGGCGGTACGCCGGTCACAGCGACGTCACTATGCAGGTAAGTATGTGTGACGCGGGTGCACGACTTTGTGTGCGACGGGCAGCGATATGCCCGTTTCGCACAAAAGATGGGGGCGGGTCGCATGCTAGCGATATCGGTACTAATATCGTAGCATGTAATGCCACCCTAAGCCGAAAACTGCCAATCAATGGTGGGGAGTAGGGATAGCCAGAGCTCACAAATACTAAAGAATATATTGCAGAAACTCATCATTGAGACGACTAGCAGACCAACAGATAAAACAGCACTTTATCAAAACTAAAGCAGGGAGTCTAGTAAGTGACTGAGTGTTAGCTGTTATCAGATGGGACAGCATCAATCTAGTGACCATGAGGTAAGTGACATAGTAAATCAGAAGAGCTATACTACATTTCTAATTGGAGGTGTTTGCTATTATCAGGGTCGGCTCCAGGTTTTTGTGGGCCCTGGGCGAAAGAGTCTCAGTGAGCCCCATCCACACATAGACACACACATACGTACACGTACACAGGGCCGCCATCAGGGCATTACTGGTGGAACTCCTGTAGGGGGCCCGGTGAGCAGCAGGCAGGAGGGGGGCCCGGACACGCTGACAGGCCCCTCCCCTTTCATTCCTCTGATCACCAGGTGGGCCCAGGGGCAGGGGGCGTGCACGTTGACACGTCACACTACATTTGTCAACGTCCACACCCCCTTCCCCTTCCTGGGGCCCGGGTGATCAGAGGATGAAAGGGGAGGGGCCCGGGCAGTCAGCGTGTCCGTCCGGGCCCCCCCTCCTGCTCAGCTCACTGTTCACTGCAAAGCCGGGCCAGCCCTGCGAAATGTAGTGTGACGTGTGTCTGGCCTGGAGACGCTGACAGCCCCCTCCCCTTTCATTCCTCTGATCACCGGGCGGGCCCCAGGGGCAGGGGGCGTGCACGTTGACACGTCACACTACATTTGTCAACGTCCATGCCCCCTGCCCCTTCCTGGGGCCCGCCCGGTAATCAGAGGATGAAAGGGAAGGGCCCGGCCGCCCAGGCAGTCAGCGTGTCCGTCCTCTGGGTCCCCCCTCCTGCTCAGCTCACTACTCACTGTACAGCCGGGCCAGCCCTACGTAATGACGTGTGACGTGTCTGGCCTGGAGACGCTGAGCTGACTGCCCACGACCCTCCCCTTTCATTCTTTTGCTCACCGGGCCAGGCAGGGGGCGTGGACACGTCGTCACGCTACGTTTTGCAGTGCTGGCCCGGGCCTGCAGTGTGAGCCTATCAGATTGAGGAGGCGTGCTGACGTAAGCTGATGCGCAGGCCCAGTCCTCACATCCTGATGGTGCCTCACACAGCCACACAATATCAGGATTCAAAGGTGGAAGGCAGCAAATCCAAGTCCTGGCGGCGGGCAGCAGGCTACACGGCGGTAAGACAAGGCCCAAAGGCCGTGGGGACCCTGGGGAAAATAAGGAAGCAGCCGGTTGTGTCGACGTGTCGTCAGTGTGAGACAGACTGCACAAGCAGCGGCCTCCTGCCGGCAGTGAGCGGAGGCCGACCGCAGCTCTGTGCCGAGTGACCGCAGCCTCAAGTTACTTTCACACTTGCGTTCAGCGGGGTCCGTCACTATGGAGAATAGCGCAGTCCGTTAACGCACTGCGACATGGACAACGCACTGTAACGCAAGTGTCAGTGTTGCATCCGCTGGACGACACAGCGTCGTTATTTTGACGCTGCATCAGGCGGAAGGAACGCTGCATGTAACGTTTTTTGAGCGACGGAAACCTTTATTTTTCACTGCGCATGCTTTTTTTTAATTTTAAATCACAGAAACATTATTTTATTTCTCGGTGGCCGAACGTTCAGCTGAGCGCTCGGCCGCCAGCATGTGAGAGCGCTCAGCTGAGCGCCCGGCCGCCGGCATGTGAGAGCGCTCAGCTGAGCGCCCGGCCGCTGGCTATTGAGAGCGATCAGCTGATCATTCACAATAGTCTGCTGCCGGTAAAACTGTAAAGAAAAAAAAAAAAAGCTTTCCGTTGTTTTGTACGATCCGTAGCATCCGTTGTGCCACTATATGCAACGCATCCGTTGCATCCGTCACACAGCGCAATGCTACGGAAGCCGTCCAACGCAAGTGTGAAAGTAGCCTCAGACTGCTTTCACACATTCGTTTTTTGCTGAGCGGCACAATCCGGCTCAAAAAGCTATGCAATGAATGTGGCGAAAAAAACGGATCCGTTGCATAAGTTTTTACATGCGGCCCGTCCGTTTTTTGACGGATGCGGCTTGATACTGCGCATGCTCAGTTAAAAAAAAACGCATGCGGCGGCTGGATGCGTTTTTTGCCACAGAACGCCGCATCCAGCGTCCATAGGCATGCATCCGGCGCGATGTGTTTTTTTTCACCGCAGAGAAAAACGTGCCATGCGACGGTCCATCCGGCTGCCGCATCGGCTAAGGCTGCTTTCACACATCCGGTTTTTGCTGAGCGGCCCAATCGGGCTCTAAAACCTATGCAACGGATGCAGCGAAAAAAACGCATCCTTTGCATAAGTTTTTACATGCGGCCCGTCCGGTTTTTGATGGTTGCGGCTGGATACTGAGCATGCGGAGTTAAAAAACCCCGCATGCAGCGGCCGGATTCGGTTTTTGCCACAGGACGCCGCATCCAGCGTCCATAGGCATGCATTGGAAATCGCGCCGGATGCGGTGCGATGCGTTTTTTTCGCCTCACAAAAAAACGTGCCAGGCAACGTTACATCCGGCCGCCGCATGGGCTAAATATGCCGCATCCGGCAAAAACCGGACACAACGCAAAGCCATGCGGCACAATACGCCGCTAATGCAAGTCTATGCGGAAAAAAATGCAACTGGCAGCAAAAAAAAACCGGTTGCGTTTTTTCTGCAAAGCACCGTATTGTGCCTCACAGCAAAATCTGGCTGTGTGTGTGATACGATGTTCAATGTGAATGGTTAATGTGTGATTGGTGAGGTTGTAGTGCAGAAGTGAAGTTTTTCCAAGAGTGGTGGTGAGACTATGGAATATTCGTGGGGCGGAGGCGGAGCTGGGGCAGAGGCGGGGTGGAGGCGGAGCTGGGGCGGAGCCTCAAGGGGGCCCCAAAATTTTGCCAGTATGGGGCCCTGAAATTCCTAGTGGCAGCCCTGCATACGTACAGGCATACGTACACATGTGAGGGCCAGGGAGGACTGGTAGGCCCAGGAGGTGGATCCACTGGACCGAGCACCCCACCTGGAGGGCAAGGTACACGGTAGCTGGAGCACTAACGTGGCAGGAACGGGTGCAGGTATCAGGAAGCAAAGACAGGACCAGGTCACTAAGGTCACAGCGTACTTTAAGGCAGTAATAGGAAACAGGAACAAAGACCTGAGCACTTAGCTCACAAGACAAGGCATAGAAACACAAGTGATGATCAGGCCCCGCCCACATGGAGAGGCCAGTCTTATATACTCAGCACAGCCTCAGGTCATTTCCTGTTGCAGCAGTGCTGGGGCTATAAGACCAGGTGAGTGGGCGCGTTCCGGTCCTATACAGAACATTAGTCAGAATCAGACTCCTGAGACCAGGAACAGGACTCTGGGGAGCATGAGCGGGAATGGCAGGCGTGACCGGTGGACGCATGGACTAGACCAGTGAGCAAGGAGTGGTGGTGCGATGATGAGACTGGATCAGTGAGCACGGAGTGGTGCAATGCAGGTGTGACCGGATCAGTGGGTACGGAGCGGTGCCTGGATGGTGAAACCGGCTCAGTAGGTAAGGAGCGCTGCTGGGACACCGGAAGCGTGACAGTACCCCCCCCTTGAAGCCCCCCTCTCCGAGCAAAGGACCCCCGGGGCACCCTGGACCGAGCCCCCGGACCGTAACCCAGCGCAAAGGGAAGGAGGGACGGCTGACCCCATGCACCCTTCCAGACCGCAACACACTTAACCGAAGATTTTCGAGCAGTGGCAACGGAAACAACGGAAAGGGAAGGACAGTCAGAAGCAGGACTGGAATCCTGGACGACCGGATCGGGCGTCTCGGACCGGGTATCGGTCATAGTCTCATCCTCAGTAGCCGCTGGACTCAAAGTCTCAACTCTAGAAGGCAGTGAAATCAAAGTCTCATCTCCAGAAGATGGTAGAATCAAGGTCTCAGATGCCTGGGTCGGTGGAACGTCACTGGATAGCGTAGTCTCTTCTTCAGGATCCTGCAGCTTGACTGAGTCAAGTGCCAGGGGCTGAGGAACAGGCTGCAAGCAGGTTTCATGGCACAAGGGACTCCAGCGGGTAATCGCGCCAGAGCGCCAACTAATAACAGGGTCATGGAGTTTCAGCCAGGGCAGGCCCAACAGGAGCTCAGGAGCCATCCTCGGGATCACGTAGAAGGCGATGGTCTCTGTATGCGAAGTGCCAACCTGGAGGTTCACGGGCTCAGTGGTATACCGGACAGGTTCGTAGAGCGGTTTGCCGTCTACGGAGGCGAACCAGAGAGGCTTCTTCAGCGGGGTGACAGGGACCTGGTATTTGTCTACCGTGGCCTGGTGGATAAAGTTGCCTGCTGCCCCAGAATCGATGTGGGCCTCAGCTGAAAACCGGGTCCCCTCTGTCGTCACCCGGACAGTCTGTTTAACTGGAACCAAAGGGATTTCGGTGGCAAGGGTGGCGGTTCCCACCATCCCTTGGACCTGGGGTCTACCTGGTTTCTCCGGGCAAGAACGGAGCATATGTGAACCGTCTCCGCAATAGAAGCACAGGCCCCGGGCGAGCCGTTCTGCACGGCGTTGCTTGGCTTGGGTCAGACGGTCCACTTGCATGGGTTCTGGTGATAAGTCGCGGAAAGGCAGGGACGAGGGTGCGGTAGGTCTCTGTGGGGGCAAGATGTGGCGAGGTGGTCGCTTCTCCCGGACTACCTCCTGGGCACGCTCCTGAAAGCGGAGGTTAATCCGAGTGGCCAGGGAAATCAAAGCGTCCAAGGTGCGGGGAACGTCATGGCCGGCGAGTTCGTCTTTGATGCGTCCAGAGAGACCTTCCCAAAAGGCCGCCGTTAAGGCCTCATTGTTCCAGCCCAGCTCCGAAGCGAGCGTGCGGAACTGTATGGCATGCTGGTTGACTGTTTGGGTCCCTTGGCGTAGCCGGAGGAGCGTAGAGGTCACTGCGGTAGTTCGTCCGGGTTTGTCAAAGGTACTCCTGAAGGCTCGCAGGAACTCCTGGATGTCGGTGGTCATCGGGTCCTCGTTCTCCCACAGGGGGTTAATCCAGACCAGGGCTTCACCTTCCAGGTGTGACATAAGGAACGCCACTTTAGCCTGGTCTGAGGTGAACAAGTGTGGGAGCAACTGGAAGTGCAAGGAGCACTGGTTCAGGAAGCCTCGGCAGGACTTGGGATCCCCTGCGTAGCGAGGCGGAGCAGCGAGGCGAAGTTGCGAGGCCGTGGAGGAAACTGGTTCGGACCTGGAGACTGGTTGCTGCGTGGACTCAGACGAGGCGGCGGTCTGCAGCGTATATAACCGGTGGTCCACGGACGCCAGGAATTTCAGCATCCGGTTCAGGGTTTCACGCTGTTGTGCCAGCTCCTGGCGCAGCTCAGCCAGCTCTGATGTTTGCGCTCCAGCGGGATCCATGGCCTGATCATACTGTGAGGGCCAGGGAGGACTGGTAGGCCCAGGAGGTGGATCCACTGGACCGAGCACCCCACCTGGAGGGCAAGGTACACGGTAGCTGGAGCACTAACGTGGCAGGAACGGGTGCAGGTATCAGGAAGCAAAGACAGGACCAGGTCACTAAGGTCACAGCGTACTTTAAGGCAGTAATAGGAAACAGGAACAAAGACCTGAGCACTTAGCTCACAAGACAAGGCATAGAAACACAAGTGATGATCAGGCCCCGCCCACATGGAGAGGCCAGTCTTATATACTCAGCACAGCCTCAGGTCATTTCCTGTTGCAGCAGTGCTGGGGATATAAGACCAGGTAAGTGGGCGCGGCCCGGTCCTATACAGAACATTAGTCAGAATCAGACTCCTGAGACCAGGAACAGGACTCTGGGGAGCATGAGCGGGAATGGCAGACGTGACCGGTGGACGCATGGACTAGACCAGTGAGGAAGGAGTGGTGGTGCGATGATGAGACTGGATCAGTGAGCACGGAGCGGTGCAATGCAGGTGCGACCGGATCAGTGGGTACGGAGCGGTGCCTGGATGGTGAAACCGGCTCAGTAGGTAAGGAGCGCTGCTGGGACACCGGAAGCGTGACAACACACATATATTTAAAGATAAATTCACAAAAACACATATATATATATATATATATATATATATATATAGACATTAATCTAGACACAGTCATATACACTGACATACATACACATCATGCATGCACACTTAGACAGACACATTAGAGATATTTCTAATATTATGAAGCCAGCAACAGCCTCATTCACCTCCCCGCTTGTGTCCATCCAGCTCCTCTTGGTCATGTGTCGGTGCCACGCTAATTGGTGGCAGTCACTAACAGACATGGCCGCCAATAGAGAACACTAACACTGCTGTATATACATCACAAGAGAGGTTGGGGACATACACATTACTGGGGGGCATACATATTACTGAGGAAAGGGGTATACAGCAAAGGGGGTATACAGCTCTAGAGGGGGGCAGTGGCTCTGGGGTGGGGGACAAAAAGCTCTGAGGTGGGGGGTTACATGCAGCTCTGGGGGTATACAGCTCTGGGGTGGAGGGGACATACAGCTCTGAGAGGTATACAGCACCGGGGTGGAGGGGACATAGTCCCCATAGTCCTCCATATAGTATTATGTAGCCACCATGTAGCATTATGCAGCCCCCATATGGCACTATACAGCCCCCATATGGCACTATGCAGCCCCCATATGGCACTATGAAACCCCCATATAACATTAAGCAGTCCCCATATAGCACAATGCAGACTCATATAGCATTAGGCACCCTCATGTAGTATACAGCCCCCATATAGCACAATGCAGACCCATATAGTATTAGGCACCCTCATGTAGTATACAGCCCTCACATAGCACAGTGCAGACCCATATAGCATTAGGCACCCTCATGTAGTATACAGCCCAAACATAGCACAGTGCAGCCCCATATAGCATTAGGCACCTTCATGTAGTATACAGCCCCATATAACATTAAGCACCTTCATGTAGTATACAGCCCCATATAGCACAGTACAAACCCAGATAGTATTATGCACCTTCATGTAGTATACAGCCTCATATAACACAGTACAGACCCAGATAGTATTAGGCACCTTCATGTAGTATACAGCCATATATAGAGCACAGTACAGACCCAGATAACATTAGGCACCTTCATGTAGTGTACAGCCCGTATATAGCACAGTGAAGATCCAGATACCATTAGGCACCCTCATGTAGTATACAGCCCCATAAAGCACAGTACGGACCCAGATAGCATTAGGCACCTTCATGTAGCATACAGCCCGTATATAGCACAGTACAGACCTAGATAGCATTAGGCACCCTCATGTAGTATACAGCCCCCATATAGCACAATGCAGACCCATATAGCATTAGGCACCCTCATGTAGTATACAGCCCCCACATAGCACAGTGCAGACCCAGATAGAATTAGGCATCTTCATGTAGTATACAGCCAGTATATAGTACACTGCAGACCCAGATACCTTTAGGCACCCTCATGTAGTATACAGCCCACATATAGCACAATGCAGTCCCAGATAGCATTAGGCACCCTCATGTAGTGCACAGCCCCTATATAGCACAGTACAGACCCAGATAGTGTTAGGCACCATCATGTAGTATACATCCCCATATAGCACAGTACAGACCCAGATAGTATTAGGCACCCTCATGTAGTATACAGCCCCATATAGCACAGTACAGACCCAGATAGCATTAGGCACCTTCATGTAGCATACAGCCCGTATATAGCACAGTACAGACCTAGATAGCATTAGGCACCCTCATGTAGTATACAGCCCCCATATAGCACAATGCAGACCCATATAGCATTAGGCACCCTCATGTAGTATACAGCCCCCACATAGCACAGTGCAGACCCAGATAGAATTAGGCACCTTCATGTAGTATACAGCCAGTATATAGTACACTGCAGACCCAGATACCTTTAGGCACCCTCATGTAGTATACAGCCCACATATAGCACAATGCAGTCCCAGATAGCATTAGGCACCCTCATGTAGTGCACAGCCCCTATATAGCACAGTACAGACCCAGATAGTGTTAGGCACCATCATGTAGTATACATCCCCATATAGCACAGTACAGACCCAGATAGTATTAGGCACTTTCATGTAGTATACAGCTCTATATAGCACAGTGCAGACCCAGATAGCATTAGGCACCCTCATGTAGTTTACAGCCCCATATAGCACAGTACAGACCCAGATAGCATTAGGCACCTTCATGTAGTATACAACCCGTATATAGCACAGTACAGACCCAGATAGTATTAGGCACCTTCATGTAGTATACAGCCCCATATAGCACAGTACAGACCCAGGTAGCATTAGGCACCTTCATGTAGTATATAGCCATATATAGCACAGTACAGACCTAGATAGCATTAGGCACCTTCATGTAGTGCACAGCCCGTACATAGCACAGTACAGACCCAGATAGCATTAGGCACCCTCATGTAGTATACAGACCAATATAGCACAGTACAGACCCAGATAGTATTAGGCACCTTCATGTAGTATATAGCCCTCATGATCGTCTGGCCACAGTGACTAGTACATACTCACTTTTCTTCTTTCCCCCGCTGCTCCAGTCTCCTCGGTGCATCCACTGCTGTCGCTATTTCCTCACTGCAGGCATGCGGTGGTGACGTGACCGTGCTCCGCGGCAGAGCTGTCAGAGCGCCGACAGTCAGAGCGGGGAGAATGATAAGAGAGGTAGCGTGCCGCTCCCTCTCTTATCATTGCTTTCAATTGTATCGGCACCTGCAATGCCGATACAATTGAAAGTGCGATCCTTGGCAGGGGAGGCTGGTGACAGTGTGGGCACCAGGCCCCCCTGAGTAGCGGTATACCACTCCCGCCACCGCGAGTGGGCCCCTCCGCAGCTCAGGGCCCCGGTATTTGACCGTGTTTGAAGGGTGCTGACGTCGGCCCTGGCTATTATTATTATACCTACTAAAAATTGGGATAGGATCTTGGAGATGGGAATACCCCTTTAGGTTACAACCAGTGGACTAGCCATATACTGAAAGTCACTTCTTTATACAGTGACATGTTCCCTAATAAAGTCTCAAGTGAAAAGGTTTTGGTACCGTGTTAGCCAGTTGAAAAATTATTGAATGTTCTCAGTGAGAGGAACAAAATTATAATCTTGTGATACCTTTTAATGGCTAACTAAAATAAAATAAAGTGATGTTACAAAGCAAGCTTTTGAGACATCTCAGGTCCCTTCATCAGGCATGGTATGACAAAATATCTGAAGAAACACAGATTTGTGTTTCTTCAGATGTTTTGTCATACCATGCCTGATGAAGGGACCTGAGATGTCTCAAAAGTTTGCTTTGTAACATCACTTTATTTTATTTTAGTTAGCCATTAAAAGGTATCACAAGATTATAATTTTGTTCCTCTCACTAATAAAGTCTGTAACATTGTCAAAAATATATACTACTAGTAGGATACTAGAATTATTTTACTATCATAGTTTTTACATTTTTTTAAAATGTATTGAAATTCATATTGTCTCTCCAGTAAAGGAGACAAACTCTAGCACAGCGCCACCTATTGGAAGTAGCGATCCTAAAAGTCACAAGTGGATTTTCGACAATCCTTTGCAATATGACTCAGGATATATAAGCCAGATCAGAATCCCAATTTGAAATTCATAGTAATATCAATGGCAGCGAAATCCCAGTAACATAACTAACGGGTTTTCTGCAAAAGGAAAAAGTCTATTGAAGTGTCTTGACTCTTGAGGCAAAGCAAAGGCATGTTTTTTTCTGTGACGTACTATAACGTGGAAAAACACAGACAAAGACTTTATTTTTTTCTATTTACTAGCTGTTTCTGATGTATTGTTGATGTAGTGTTGGCAACACTGAAAAGACATTGCTATCACTCAGAATTGTCTCTTACCCTAGCCTGATGACCTAATGTCCAAAGCATTAGGGGCTAGAGAGTTTTCTTTGGAAACTCGTGTTACAGTTCAGGTCCAGTTCGGCTCCAAGGGCTGTAAAAAAACAAGCACATTATTAAAAAAACATTATGATTATACTTACTAGTCCCGCGACACGTCCTGCAGACACACTCAGCCAAAGTCTCCCGGCTGCTTCTGCTTCGATCATTAACTTACGGCAGTATTCACTGCACTGCTCATCACTCGGCAGTCTTCGGCTTTTTTCGTCTGTGTTTGCGGTGACGTCAGGGTTCACCCGAGTCCATTGTTCGGTCCACAGCATAGCCATGGACTCGATTTAACTTTGACTATAACTGTCAGCCTGCTTCTCACTCTGTATAGACATTTGTCTGTACAGAGCGCTGAAGCAGAGCTGACATTGCTCTCCCTACTTCTCGCTCTGTAAAGACGCTTGTCTGTACAGAGCGATGAAGCAGAGCTGATATTGCTCCCACTGTGGACTACATCGGACTAAGGATTTTTTTTGTAATAAAGATGTAGTCGCTAAAATTTTTTTTGTTTTATTGCTAATAAAATTCTTTTTTTATGTGTTGTGTTTTTTTTTTTTTTTTACTGTTTACTAGAATTTCATGGTGGCCATGTCTAATCTGGCGTGACACAATGAATTTCAGGCTTAGTACCAGCTGATAATACAAAGCTGGCCCTAACTCCTTTATTACCCAGCATGCCACCGCCATTAGAACCACTGGACGAGCCAGGTAAAGTGCCAGAAAATAGCGCTTCTATGAATACACCATTCTCTGGGGTGGCTGGGGGCTGCAATTTGCAGCTTGGGCCACCCTGCTCTGAGAATTCCAGCTCCCCGCTGCCTGGCTTTACCTTGGCTGGCAATCAAAATACTTGCAATCAAAAAACTTATTTTTAATTATTTAAAAAAAAAAAGCGTGGGAACCCGCCGTATTTTGATCTCCAGTCAGGTAAAACCAGGCTACTGGGGGCTGTATTCTCAGCTTGATAAGAGCCAAGTGATTTTCAATCGTCGCAAAAACGTGCAAAATCGCTAATCGTTGACATGCCCCCCTATTCCCAATTATCGTTGGTGCTGCAGGTATGATGTTGTTTGTCGTTCCTGCGGCAGCACACATTGCTATGTGTGACACCGCAGGAACGAGGAACCTCACCTTACCTGCGGCCGCCCGCAATGAGGAAGGAAGGAGGTGGGCGGGATGTTCATCCTGCTCATCTCTGCCCCTCCGCTTTGATTGAGTGGCTGCTTAGTGATGTTGCTGTGACGCTGAACAAACCTCCCCCTTAGAAAGGAGGCGGTTCACCGGTCACAGCGAAGTCGCTAGGCAGGTAAGTAGTGTGAGAGGTCTGCACGATTTTGTGCGCCACAGGCAGCGATTTGCCCGTGACGCACAAACGATGGGGGCAGGTACGCACGCTAGCGATCTCGCTAGCAAGATCGCAGCATGTAAAGCGCCTTAAGACGTCACCTCCTTGCACATGATTGGCAGGCAGCAGCCATCTCCTTAGCGCGGCACCGCAAATGATTCAATTGTAGTGAAGGCCTGCCGGCGCCGGCCCCGGGCATAGAGCGCTGTGATCATTACGGGCCACAACAAGCATGTAAGGTGACTATCAGGACCCACAGTGCCCCGGACGCAGCATGTCCTGACTTGCGGGGCCGCATTTCTCGTCCGCAGGAGACCACAGCGTCCCATGCCCGCCATCAAGGTTCAGGGTGCTGCGGTTTCCTCACTGTGTTCTCCCTAGGGAGGATGCATGCGGCTCTACAGCATAAATTCACATGCTGTGGCCTCTGCAAGCCACACCGCAGGTCAATTTTCACTGTGGGCTGTACATGCACAGTGGGCATGGGATTTCTAGAAATCCCATCCACTTTGCTTGTACTGCACTGCAGTGTTTTGGACGCAGCTTAAACATGCTGCATTCAAAATGCTGCAAACACTGATTGTGGGCACACAGGGGATGGAGGAAAGGTGAGATTTTTTTTTGCATATTACTAAAGATTGGCCACAATATTACAAGGATGGGCACAATTCTACAGAGCTCAGTACTACAGAGCACAATACTACAGAGCACAATATTACAAAGATGGGCACAGTACTACAGAGCACAGTACTATAGAGCACTATATTACAGAGCACAATACTACAAATCACGGTACTACGGAGCACGGTACTACAGAGCACGGTACTACAGAGCACGGTACTACAGAGCACAATACTACAGAGCACAATACTACAGAGCACAGTACTGCAGAGCACAGTACTACAGAGCATGATACTACAAGGATGGGCACAGTACTACAGACCACAGTACTACAGAGCACAGTACTACAGAGCATGATACTACAGAGCACAGTACTACAGAGCACGATACTACAGAGCACAGTACTACAGAGCACAGTACTATAAAGCACAGTACTACAGAGCACGATACTACAGAGTACAGTACTACAGAGCACAATACTACAAGGATGGGCACAGTACTATAGAGCACAGTACTATAGAGCACGATACTACAGAGCATGACACTACAGAGCATGATACTACAGAGAACAATACTACAAGGATGGCCACAGTACTACAGAGCACATTACTACAAGGATGGGCACAATGCTACAGAACACATTACTACAAGGATGGGCACAATACAACAGAGCACAATACTACAAGGATGGGCACAATACTACAGAGCACAGTACTACAAGGATGGGCACAATACTCCTGGGCACAATACTTCAAGGATGGGCACAATACTACAGAGCACAATACTACAAGGATGGGCACAGTACTACAAGGTTGGGCACAATACTACAAGGGTGGGCACAATACTACTGGGCACAGTACTACAGAGCACAATACTACAGGGATGGGTACAATACTACAAGGATGAGCACAATACTACAAGGATGAGCATAATACTACAAGGATGAGCATAGTACTACAGGGCACAATACTACAAGGATGGGCACAATACTAAACGGATGGGCACAATACTACTGGGAACAAGGACGGGCACAATACTACAAGGATGGGCACCTTACTACAGGGCACACGGATGGGGGACATTACTACAGCATTGGGACATCACTACAAGATGTTGGCTAAGATTACTATATGATGCTGCTAATTGTAAAACAATATTACAAGAAGGTGATAAAATGTTAAAAAAATTCAAAATAAAGCATGAATTTTTTTTGCCATTAAAAATGCTTTTTTTATATATATATATATATATATATATAACCTTAACTAAACAAAAAAGTGCAGGTTTGTCATAATAAACAAGCAAAAAATGTTTAAAAAAGTAATCCAAAAATATATAGAAAAAAACATGAAATCATTAAAAATGTCACTTTGTCCTACAAAGAATGCGGCCCCTCTCAATTTTTTTTTCTATATGCGGCCCATACACCCATCTGAGTTTGAGACCCCTGGTCTATACAGAGCAAAAAGCAGGCTGACAGTGAGAGTCAAAGTTCAATCGAGTCTATGGCTAAGCCATGGACTCGGGTGAACCCTGACGCCACCACGAACATGGGCGAAAAAAGCCGAAGACTGCCGAGTGACGAGCAGTGCAGTGAATACCACCAGAAGTTAATGGTCGGACGCGAAAGCAGAAGCGGCTGAGCGGGTCTGCAGGACGCGTCGCGGGACCGGTAAGTGTAATGACAATGTTTATTATTAACTTTTTTCTTTATTTTATAGGCCCCCCGCCACATCCTATAACTGTAAAGTGCAAGCTCGGGATTCAGACGCAAGTACGCGTTATGTTCGGCCCCGAACTGGAACATTACAAAAAGTTTGGGCAAGGCTCCCGATCCTGAACATCGGGGTGGGGGGTTTCGCCCATCACTAATAGGGACGATTTCACAGGTATGCTAGTGGATATGTATGTTTTGAAAGAAGATATCTTAGTATCTGGAAGAAACCAATGAAGCATAGAAAATTGTTGGCTTTGGTTGTACCTAGGACCCTAGTTCTGAAAGGCAACTATGGTAATCACTGAGCCACAATGATCACTTATTAAAATATGTCAAACAACTTTTCAATACATTGGAGTTTTTCACCAAATTATCCATTGTTTGTTGATTTTATAAAATATCTAGTAATTGTATCCAAAATACATAAATCTTTTGTTAGTTGTTAAAAGGCATCATACTTACAAACTGCATAAACTGCTTCATGAATGTGACTGCTGTGTTCCCTTTCCTACAGTTGATGATATTATAAGATTTCGTCAGTTTACTACAGCCACTGAAAACAATTCTCTTTTATTGTGGGTAGAGATTGCATATACAAAATATTAATCATTGCTATGATTATTACTCCAATTATTATTTTTTTTCTTTCAGGAGTCAAGTTCTTGAAAGCCAGAAGACTTCCTTTTAAATTGTCACAGCTGGCAAAGAGCTTTGCTTATTAAATTGATCTATTTGAACCACAGGTTACTATACAAAAAAAACAAAATAGAAAAATGACCTTTACGCTTTTTAATTAAAAAAAAAAGTTAACTACGTACCTCAAATTTCTTATTTGTGCAGTCGTGTTGGCACGCTTGAAATTGTTCCAGAAAATTAAATATATCTTCCAAAAAATGATTGTAAATACACGTTTCTTTATACACATGTTTATTTCCTTTGTGTGTATAGGAACTTCCCAAGCAAAAACAAAGAAAAAAGACAAATTGGACATAATTTCCACACAAAACCCCCAAAATGGGCCTGATAAAATTGTTGGCACCTTTACAAAATTATGTGTAAAGAACTTGTTTCAAACATGTGGTGATGCTCATTCAAACTCAGCTGTGGCAAGTAATAGGTGTGGCAATATGAAAATCCCACCTGAAACCAGATAAAAAGGGGAGAAGTTGACCCAATTGTTACATTATGTGTCTGAGTGTGCCACACTAAGCATGGAGAACAGAAAGAGAAGAGAACTGTCTGAGTAATAGAGAATGAAAATTGTTGAAAAATATAAACAATCTCAAGCTTACAAGTCCATCTTCAGAGATCTTGATGTTCCTTCATCCATGGTGTGCAACATAATTAAAACATTTACAAATCATGGCACAGTAGCTAATCTCTCTGAACGTCGATGGCAGAGAAAAAGGGATGAAAGATTACAATGCAGGATAGTACATATAGTGGAATAAGCAGCCCCAATCAAGTTCCAAAGAAATTCAAGCTGTCCTGCAGGCTGAGGGTGCATCAGTGTCAGCGCATACTATCCACTGACATTTTAATTAATAAAAATGCAGGAGATCAAGGAACACCCCACTACTGACACAGTAACATAAAAAGCAAGAATGCAGTTTACCAAAATGTATGTGAGTAAGCCAAAATCTTTCTGGCAAAGCATCTTGTGGACAAATAAGTCCAAGATAGAGCTTTTTGGCTAACCACATCATCTTACTGTTTACCAAAAATGGAATGAGGCCTACAAAGAAAAGAGCACAGTACTTGCAGTCAAATATGGTGGTGGGTAAAAGGTGTTTGAGGGTTTTCTTGCTGCCTCTGGCACTGGGTGCCTTGACTGTGTGCAAGGCATCATGAAATCTGAAGATTTCTAAAAGTTTGTAGGTTGCAATGTAGTGTCCAGTTTCAGAAAGCTGGGTTTGCGTCTTGGGCCATTCCAACAGGACAATGACCCGAAAATGTACTTCAAGAAGCACCCTGAAATGGATGGAAACAAAGCGCTGTCGAGTTCTGAAGTGACAGCAGTGAGACCAAATCTAAATTCCATTGAAGATCTGTGGAATGATCTTAAAATTGCTGTTGGGAGAAGACACCTTCAAATATGAGAAACCTGGAGAAGTTTGCAAAAGAAGGGACCAAAATTCCAGTGGTGAGGTGTAAGAAGCTTGTTGATGGTTATAGGAAATGATTGATTGCACAAATTAATTATTCCAAATGGTGTGCAACCAAAGTTCAGGGTGCTAATAATTTTTTGACCATCCCATTTTTGGAGTTTTCTATGAAATTATGTCAAAGTTGCCTTTTTTTCTTTTTTTTTGTATTGTTAAAGAAAATAAATGTGTATAATAAAACATGTGTGATTGCAATTATTTTCTGGGAGAAATACTTCATCTTCTCGAACAACTTCAAGGGTTCCAACACTATCGGCCATGATTGCATATCAATAGTGGAATTCATGTATTAATTAATCACAGTGTGCTTATGCATAATGTATGTATCGGTATATATATAGTTGTATATTGGCCACAGCGTATTTGTTCACCTGTACATTAATGTAGCACTAAAGGTGTGTTGGCCCTTTTTTGTTTTTCATTTTGTTTTGTGCATTGGGTCGTTGGGGTAGGGAGTGGTCTGGCCTGGGCTGTTGTCTTCAATTCCACCTACTCTCCCATACAGATTTTAATTAGCTCTAAGTCAGATCTTATCACTGAGAGGTAAATTAAAAGAGTTAGGTATTATGCAAGAGCTACACTTAGGGGTGCTTCACACACAGCGAGATCGTTGCTGAGATCGCTGCTACGGCACGGTTTTGGTGACGCAACAGTGACCTCATTAGCGATCTCGCTGTGTGTGACACTGAGCAGCGATCTGGCCCCTGCTGCGAGATTGCTGCTCGTTACACACAGCCCTGGTTCGTTTTCTTCAAAGGCGCTCTCCCGCTGTGACACACAGATCGCTGTGTGTGACAGCGAGAGAGCGACGAAATGAAGCGAGCAGGGAGCAGGAGTCGGCATCTGGCAGCTGTGGTAAGCTGTAACCAGGGTAAACATCGGGTAACCAAGGTGGTTACCCGATATTTACCTTAGTTACCAGCCTCCGCAGCTCTCACGCTGCCTGTGCTGCCGGCTCCGGCTCTCTGCACATGTAGCTGCAGTACACATCGGGTTAATTAACCCGATGTGTACTGTAGCTAGGAGAGCAAGGAGCCAGCGCTAAGCAGTGTGCACGGCTCCCTGCTCTCTGCACATGTAGCTGCAGTACACATCGGGTTAATTAACCCGATGTGTACTGTAGCTAGGAGAGCAAGGAGCCAGCGCTAAGCAGTGTGCGCGGCTCCCTGCTCTCGCGGTTATGATCG
Organism: Anomaloglossus baeobatrachus; assembly: GCF_048569485.1. Classification (NCBI taxonomy): domain Eukaryota; kingdom Metazoa; phylum Chordata; class Amphibia; order Anura; family Aromobatidae; genus Anomaloglossus; species Anomaloglossus baeobatrachus. Next base: position 431,765,824 of record NC_134354.1, read on the forward strand.
CTGCTTCGGCTGCTGTGTTTGACAGCTAAGCAGTGATCATAACAGCGACTTACAAGGTCGCTGTTACGTCACAGAAAATGGTGACGTAACAGCGACCTCGTTGTCGCTGTCGCTTAGTGTGAACCAGGCCTTAGGGGTACTTCACACACAGCGAGATCGGTACTGAGATCGCTGCTGAGTCACGTTTTTTGTGACCTCATTAGTGATCTCGCTGTGTGTGACACTGAGCAGCGATCTGGCCCCTGCTGTGAGATCGCTGCTCGTTACACACAGTGCTGGTTCGTTTTTTTTATTGTTGCTCTCCCGCTGATAAGCACACATTGCTGTGTGTGACAGCGAGAGAGCAACAATCCTGAATGTGCAGGGAGCAGGAGCCGGCGTCTGACAGCTGCGGTAAGCTGTAACCAAGGTAAACATCGGGTAACCAAGGTGGTTACCCGATATTTACCTTCGTTACCAGCCTCCGCAGCTCTCACGCTGCCAGTTCCGGCTCCTGCTCCCTGCACACGCTAAGCGAAGCGGTGTGCGCTGGTAACTAAGGTAAACATCGGGTAACCATACCCGATGTTTACCTTAGTTACCAGTGTCCGCAGCTTCCAGACGCCGGCTCCGTGCAAGCGCAGCGTCGCTTGCACGTCGCTGGGGGCTGGTCACTGGTCGCTGGTGAGATCTGCCTGTTTGACAGCTCACCAGCGACCATGTAGCGATGCAGCAGCGATCCTGACCAGGTCAGATCGCTGGTCGGATCGCTGCTGCATTGCTAAAGTGTGAAGGTACCCTTAGCTATAGATAAATGTATAAATGTCTTATACCCTTTTTAATTACAAAATGTTAACTTAGTACTTCACCATTTTTTACATGCATAATAATATAGTTCATATATTCATTATAGTACCACTACAGTGTATTTTTATTGTATTGCTGGAGTGGTGCTTTAAATCAAAGTCCCCAGGCCCCTGTCTTATACTCATCTGCCACAATCTTCATCATTTTTCATTACTACTCCAGTCGTTCTCTGGCAATTTGTGACCTGCTGGGATCTCCAGTGTTTCCTGGAGTATTTTGGAGGTCACAAAACCATACAACTCTATGAGAATCATCGTTATTGCTCCTTTGGACTTGCATTGAGCAACATCTTGTCACTTGTGGAACATCACAAGTCACAAGATGGCACTGAAAAAGCAAGAAAATGCTGGAGGTCAAGTGTTAAACAGTGGGCAGGGGACTTCAATTTAAAACACCACTCCAATCCTGAAGAACCCCATCCGCTAGAGGGGTACTTTAATGAAAGTGTGGTGTATGTATATACATTTGTGTGTTAACTATAACATAATTGTGTACCTGCATATTAATTTAATACTGTAAGTGTGAAAATCATTTAATTTTTTTTATTGTGAAAACTTTAAAAACAAGCACTCATTCAGTGGGGAAAATAAGTATTTAATACATTGCTGATTTAGCAAGTTTTCCCAAAAACAAAGAATGGAGAGGTCTGTAATATTTATTGTTGGCACACTTCAACTGTGACAGACAGAATCCAAAAACAAAATCTAGAAAATCACATTGTATGATTTTAAATAATTGCACTTTATTGCTTGAAACAAGTATTTGATCACCTACCAACCACACTCCAACCTCTCCACCATGGCCAAGACCAAAGAGCTTCTCTGAACACCAGGGATTCACGATAGGACAATAGGCAAACAGTTTGCTGAGAAGGCAACAACTGTTGGAGGAATTATTAGAAAATGGAAGAAACACAAGATCACTGTCAATCTTCCTTGGTATGGGGCTCCATGCAAAATCTCACCATGTGAGGTAAGGATGATTCTTTTTTTTTTTTTTTAAATTCTTTATTTTAAAGACCGACTCAAGAACATACAAAGTAACACCTGCTCCACAAAGAGCAGAATGACAGATTTCAAATATTTAACAATGACATGTATCCCACCCTTCCGCACCCCTGTACATATCAAGTCACTGCAACTGCTCAAGTCAGGCCCAATTTAATCCTTTTATAAACCAACCCAACAAGGGTAGAATACAGAACATAGAAAGAGAGAGCAAAGAGTTTAGAACAGGTTAAGAGAAAGAGGTAGAAAGGGGAATAGGGGGGAGGGGAGAATAGGGGAAGATAGGGGACAAAGAAGTGAGAAGAAGGGAGAGCGAGAGAAGAAAAAGAGGAAAGGGGGAGAAGAGGGAAAAAAAAAAAAAAAAAAGGGGGGGGGGAGAGTGTTTCCCCAGAGCCTCACAGCAGCCGTGGAACAGGGAGTAGTCTGGCGTATTCCGCCGAGTAAGTGAACTCCAACCATGGAAACCAAGTCCTATGAAAATCTTCCTGTCTGTCATTGAGAGAGGATGTCAGGTCCTCCATGTGCCTTAGGTCGTTAACCCTTGAAACCCACTGTGCCAGTGTGGGGGGGTAGAAGACTTCCAGCCAAGCGGGATGCAAGACCTGGCAGCCATTACCAGAAATCTAAGCAAAGAGCGCTTGTATCTAGAAGCTGGGAGTTCCGAAAGCTGTAAGATAAACAGTTCCGGACCCAATGTCTCCCCCGTGCCGGTCACCAGTCTAATTACCTCCCTCACTTCTGACCAAAACCGTTGCAAGGAAGGGCAGGACCAAAAGATGTGCACGTAATCACCCTCCCCCGAGCCACACCTCCAGCAAATGGGGTCGACTGAGGGGAATATCCTATGAAGTCTTGTCGGGACTCTATACCACCTAGTCAGCAGTTTGAAGTTGGCCTCCAACAGTCTGGAACTGACCGAGGTTTTATGTGCCATCATTAGGACGTTGTTTCGTTGCGTGTCAGATAGAGCCGTCCCTAGGTCCCTTTCCCACTGCCGCAAATAGACCGGGGTGGGCAAATCTCCCGGGTCTGATAGCAAATTGTATGCCAGGGAAAGTGAGTGCCGCAGGGCCCCCTCTCCCAAGCACAATTTTTCGAATCTTGTGGGAGGCCCAGCGTACCGGGCGAAGCAGGGAAGGGAGCTCATGAAATGCCTCAACTGCATGGCCCTCCATCTCCCCAAGGGGTCCGGAGGCAAGAGACCACAAATATCCGAAAGAGATAGCCAGTCACCCTCCCCTCCCAGTTGGTAAGCTCTGAATCTGCCCCCCTGTACCCAGCTCCGAAAAACTGGGTCCGAGAGGCCAGGACGGAAATCCGGATCTCCTATAATTGGTGACATGGGGGAAGGCAACGGCAGGAGGAGGCGCCGAACCTCGCCCCTCGAACAGCATTCCAGAGTAGCGCCAATAGTGGGGTGAGATCTCAAAGTAGTCGGGAAAAAGCTTACGAGCCAAGGCATGGCCGGTAAATGTACCTCCGAGAAGCTCTGTTCCAGGGCGACCCACGGTTTCATCCTAGAGTGACGGCACCAATCCAGAACCCTAACCATATGTGTGGCCCAGTAATATTTTTTCATATCAGGTATTCCCAGCCCTCCCCTACACCTAGGTCTGCACAGTAGGGAACGGGAAAATCTCGCCGGCTTATTCGCCCAGATAAATTTAGTATATAGTGAGGCCAATTCCTTGAAGAAAGAGCTCGGGATCTTAATTGGCAGGGCCTGGAAGAGGTATAGAAGTCGCGGTAATATATTCATTTTCAATATTGCACATCTCCCAAACCATGTGAAGAGGCCCCTTGCCCAATTTGCGCAGTCTGTTCTAATGGACTGCAGGAGAGGGAGATAGTTCAGCTTATATAGTTGGCTAGTGTCCGCAACCAGCTGGACCCCCAGGTACCTCAGAGAGTGATTAGCCCACTTAAACCCGAACGTAGATTGTAGCGAGATAACATGATCTTGGGGGAGAGATACATTCATAGCCTCCGATTTTGACATGTTAATTCTAAAATTAGAAAGAGAGGAGTATGTTTCCAGCTCTCTCAGTAGATTGGGCAGGGAGACCCGAGGGTTGGTAATAAAGAAAAGTAAGTTGTCCGCGTACGCCGTGATTTTGTAGGTGGAACCAGCAAGTATAGGGCCGGAAATGTCAATGTTACCTCTAATTCGGCTAAGCAGGGGTTCCAGGGTCAGGATAAAGATCAGGGGTGAGAGGGGGCATCCCTGCCTTGTGCCGTTAAGAATGGGAAATCTATCTGAAAGGAGACCGTTCACCCTGACCGCGGCAGAGGGGTTACTATACAAAGAGCATATCCACCTGAGCAACATCCTCCCCAACCCCACCTCCCGCAGAACCTCCTCCATGAATATCCAATTGACTCTGTCGAACGCTTTTTCTGCGTCGGTCAACAGGAGCATCAGGGGCAACCCTTCCGATTTAGCCCTGTGGATTAAGTTCAGCGCCTTAGTGGTGTTGTCCCTCGCTTCCCTTCCCATCATGAACCCAGCCTGGTCCGGGTGGACAATCCCCCCCAGCAATGGAGAGAGTCTCTCTGATAATATTCTGGTGAAGAGCTTCAAGTCTGTGTTGAGGAGGGAGATGGGTCGGTAACTAGAACAAGAGGTAGGGTCTTTACCCTCTTTAGGGATGACTACTATATTAGCGGCCAGAGAGTCTCTCGGCAAGTGGACTTTTTCGGAGAGTGAGATATTGTTAAAGGCAGAGAGAAATGGGGGGTTGTAGTAAAGCAGGGGGAAGCCATCTGGGCCAGGGGCCTTACCAGTGGGGGAATTTTTAATTGCAGCCCAGTACTCCTCCTCTGAGATGGGTCTTTCCAGGGCGTCCGCATCCTCCGGTTTAAGGTGTTTCAAACCGGAGTTTGAAATGTACTTCTGGATACGCTGCCGTAGTTCCGTCCTGGCCCTCTCAGACCGCCCCCCATCTATTGAGTAGAGAGAGGAGTAGAAGTCTTTAAAGGCGGAGGCAATGTCTTTCGGAAGAGTGGCCCACCTGTCGCCCGAAATGTGCACTCTAGGAACATAGCCCCTCGCCCTCTGTGTCCGGAGGGCTCTAGCCAGGGTCCTGCCACTTTTATTGCCATATTCATAGAAATGCCGCCTACACTTAGCTAGCACTCCCTTGGCCTTTTGATATAACAGGGACCTGAGTTCCTCTCTCTTCCTGGCCAGATTGGCACCCACGTTCCCTCCCAGAGACCCCTTGTGGACTGCTTCCAACTCCCTTATGTCTGCTAGGAGAGATGTAACCTCAGCTTCCCGTTCCCTTTTCAGACGGGCCCCATGTTTGATGAATAATCCCCTCACAACACATTTGTGAGCTTCCCACACAATGTTGGGGGACACCCCCTCCCCCCCACTACAGTCAAAGTATTCCGTCAAGGCCACCCTTATTTCTTGCATTATCACAGGCTCATTGAGTAGCGAGGTGTTCAATATCCACTGACTCTGCCTCCCGATGGGACATCCAAGGGACAGAGTGACCATAATCAGGGCGTGATCAGACAAAGATATGCACTCAATTGAAGCATCCACCAGAGAGTGTAGGTCCCCATGTTTAATAAAAAAGAGGTCCAACCTAGAATAGCAGTCGTGCGCTGCAGAATAAAATGAAAAGTCTTTGTCTGATGGGTGCAGCAATCGCCAAGTGTCTATCAGTTGGTGGTCATGTAGTCCCCGTCTCATCCGGCGCAGCGTCATGTGTGGCATACCGGACACCCCTTTTGAACTGTCCCTCAACAGTTCCAACACTACATTAAAGTCGCCCCCGAGAACCAGAGTACCCTCCGAGAATTCCTCTATCTTCTCAAGGTAACGCAGCAAGGTGGGACATTGGCCCGCATTAGGCAAGTATACTGCCACGAATGTAAATGTCTGAGTTGCAATGCGTCCCTTGAGCATCATAAGCCTACCCTGGTCATCTGTCTGAGAGTCTAACAATTCCCAAGGGAGCGTACTGGACATAAGGATGCTCGTGCCCCTAGATCTAGGATCAGGGGAGGGTGAGTGGTGCACTATGGGGTACCTTCTGTCCGAGAGTCTGTAAGGTTTAGCTTCACAGTAGTGTGTCTCTTGGAGGAAGGCTACCTGGATTCGGTTTTTCCAGAGAAGGTTCAGTAGAATAGACCGTTTCTCAGGGCTATGAAGGCCTTTGACATTCAGTGAGCCCACCCGTAGTTCGGCCTGCCTCTGTTTCGCCATTCTCTGTCGCGAGACCCTAGAGAAACAAACAAAGAAAGAAGAAGGGAAAAAAAAAAGGGGGGGGGAGGAAGCTGGTAAAAAGAGATAGGGGGGGAAGAAAAAGTATTGACAAAGGAGGAAGTAGCAGAGACCCTTTAGCAGGGGGAAGAGAGAAAGGCAAAAAGTTCAGAGAAGAGAACAAGAAAGTGGAAAAGCAGCAGGACTGCCGCTCGCAGTACCAGGGACCAGCCCAGGGACTACTAAGGAAAAGATAGGGACCAGAACTGACATGCGGCCAGAGCGCAGACCCGCGCCCCTCTTATTAATACTAAATGACCCTTCTCCCCGACGACGAGGGAGGGTCAGCCGATTAATCACCCACACACCCCACCACCCAGGACGGACACAGTAAAGAAAAACTTTCCCCCCCCCCAATCTTAAACTAGTCATTGCCATAGAAATAGGATTTTCAAAAACTTAAGTCAATAGGCTATGTCCAGAAAAAACTAGCCCAAGGCCAGGACTCCTGCTTAGGGGTCGTACAGACGTAAGAGAGCCTCCCAGCTCCCAGTTCTTTGACTCCGTCTCCCATCAAAAGCACCTCCGTCTCATAGCTTGGACCACTCCTTCCTCCCAACAGCACCCGGTACATGCCATGCCCCTCAAGGATCACCGCTTTGGGTAGGACGGGTACCTCCCTTCCTCCTCCGCAGCCCCGGGGGTACCTGGGGTTCCCACTCCATCCAGTCCGGAATTGAGCATTCTGGTATTCCCAGGAAGGCAAAAAGATTCGGAAGCTCCGAGTGCCTCCTCAGCAAGAACACTGAGTCCCCCTTGCGTACTATCAAATGGAAGGGATGGCCCCATCTATATGAGGCGTTCACTTCTTTGATGCCAAGCAGGAGAGGATGAAGCAGGCGTCTCATATATAGTGTGCGGCTGGAGACATCAGGAAATAACTTCACCATGGCCCCATCCATCTCCACAGGTCCGTATGACCAAGCTCCCTGTAGGATCCTTTCTCTGTCCCCGTAATAAAGCAAACGACATAGTACATCTCTAGAGGAGGGGACAGATCTAGGGCCCAGCCTTGCGACTCTGTGAATTCTGTCGAAGAGATAGGTAGCCTCCGAGGGGCGATCAGTGACCCGGTTGAAGATGTTTAAGACTTTAGTACGCAGGAGTTCCTGGGGCCAGTCCTCCGGTATACCCTTTAGCCTGATATTATTTCTTCTGCCTCTCTTCTCTTGGTCATCCAAGAGCAGGGCAAGGTCTCTGATGCGGGCATTGGATGACTCACAGTCCCTCTCAATCCTCTCCATTCTGCTCTCCAGGGACTCCTGAGCCTGCTCTGTGGCCTCAATTCTGTCCTCCAATACCACCATTTCCTCCCTCAGGGCAGACAGCGCCATCTGCTGGGAGGATTTAATTCTAGCCACAACGTCCTCCAGATCTTTCTTGCTGGGGAGGGCCAAAATAAGTTCTCTTAGGGCTTGTATGTCTCCCTGTGGGGGGCCAGAGTGCAGATTGTTTAATATAGCCTGAGGCTCCGTGTGCCACGTGGGCGGGGGGGTCCCCTGTGTGCAGAGCATGGCAGGTATACCCGGGTCTGGTGATCCACCCAGGGCCCCCTCTCTATCCACAACAGCGTGCTGTGAGGCAGGTTGAGCAGGCCCCCCCCTCCTCCAGTCCTCTGTACCTGGGCCCACTCCGTCCAGTCTCACCGCCGACTCTGTCCTCCGGTTCTCTCCACCGCTGGTCCCCTGCACTGCTTCACAGGCTGAGGGAGAGTGCCGAGCTGCATCTGGGGAATCCCCGGCTGGAGGACGCCACGCGCCCGTCGGCGCCATCTTGCTCCGGGCCGCCTGCGGAGGTTCAGAGCCCGGCGCCGTCAGGAACTTTGTGAGGCTCCCCTGGGGTCTCCGGCTCGTCACTTGGGAGGCAGGGGCGGGCGCTACCCCCGGTCTCTTCTTGGGGGCCATCCTGGGTAAGTGGGGACTGCAGGATCTTATAAAATTTGGCTGTGGGCGCAGGAGCTCTGGAATCAAGCGTCCTCACGCTTCCATGTCAGGACACGCCCCCCAGGTAAGGATGATTCTGAGAAAGGTCAGGAATCAGCCCAGAAGTGCCTGGTGGACCTGGTTAATGACCTGAAGAGACCTGGGACCACAGTCTCAAAAATGACAATTAGTAACACACTACGCTGTCATGGATTAAAATATTGCAGGGAACGCAAGGTCCTCCTGCTCATGTCAGCAAATGTCCAGGTCCGTTTGAAGTTCACTAATGACCTTCTGGATGATACAGAGGAGGCATAGGAGAGGATCATGTGGTCAGATGAGACCAAAACAGAACTTTTTGGTATGAACTCCACTCATCATGTTTGGAGGAAGAAGAAGGATAAGTATAATCCCAAGAACACCCTCCCAACCATGAAGCATGGGGGTGGAAGCATCAAACTTTGGTGTTGTTTTTCTGCAAAGGGGAGAGGACGACTGCACCATATTGAAGGAAGGAAGGATGGGGTCATGTATCGCAAGATTTTGGCCAACAACCTCCTTACCTCAGTAAGAGCATTGAAAATGAGTCGTGGCTGTGTCTTCCAGCATGACAATGACCTGAAATACACAGCCAGGGCAACTAAGGGATGGCTCTCTAAGAAGCATTTCAAGGTCCTGCAGTGGCCTAGCCAGTCTCCAGACCTGAACCCAATTGAAAATCTTTGGAGGGAGCTGACACTCAATGTTATCCAGTGACAACCCTGAAAATTGAAAGATATGGAAAAGATATGTATGAAGCACTGGGCCAAAATCCCTGCTGCAGTATGTAAAACTTGATCAAGAACTACAAGAAATGTCTGACCTCTGTAATTGCAAACAAAGTTTCTGTACCAAATATTAAGTTCTGCTTTTCTATTGTATCAAATACTTATTTCATGCAATAAAATGCAAATTAATTATTTAAAAATCATACATATGATGTGATTTTCTGGACTTTTTTTATTCTGTCTGTCAGAGTTGAAGTGTACCTATGATAAAAAATTACAGACCTCTCCATTCTTTGTAGGTGGGAAAACTTGCAAAATCGCAGTGTATCAAATACTTATTTTTCTATTGTACATGGATCGGCAGAAAAGGTAAAAGGAAAAAAGCTCTCAGAATATGGCGATGTATAGTATAGACCAAAAGTTTGGACACACCTTCTCATTCAAAGAGTTTTCTTTATTTTCATGACTCTGAAAAATGTAGATTCACATTGAAGGCATCAAAACTATGAATTAATACATGTGGAATGAAATACTTAACAAAAAAGTGTGAAACAACCGAAAATATATCTTATATTCTAGGTTCTTCAAAGTAGCCACCTTTTGCTTTGATTACTGCTTTGCACACTCTTGGCATTCTCTTGATGAGCTTCAAGAGGTAGTCACCGGAAATGGTCTACCAACAGTCTTGAAGGAGTTCCCAGAGATGCTTAGCACTTGTTGGTCCTTTTGCCTTCACTTTGCAGTCCAGCTCACCCCAAACCATCTCGATTGGGTTCAGGTCTGGTGACTATGGAGGCCAAGTCATCTGGCGTAGCACCCCATCACTCCCCTTCTTAGTCAAATAGCCCTTACACAGCTTGGAGGGGTGTTTGGGGTTATTGTCCTGATGAAAAATAAATGATGGTCCAACTAAACGCAAACCGGATGGAATAGCATGATGCTGCAAGATGCTGTGGTAGCCATGCTGGTCAGTATGCCTTCAATTTTGAATCAATCCACAACAGGATCACCAGGAAAACACCCCCACACCATCACACCTCCTCCTCCATGCTTCACGGTGGAAACCAGGCATGCAGAGTCCATCCGTTCACCTTTTTTGCGTCGCACAAAGACACGGTGGTTGGATCCAAAGATCTCAAATTTGGACTCATCAGACCAAAGCACAGATTTCCACTGGTCTAATGTCCATTCCTTGTGTTCTTTAGTCCAAACAAGTAATTTAAGGGTGCTTTACACGCTGCAACATCGCTAACGATATATCGTCGGGGTCACGTCGTTAGTGACGCACATCCAGCATCATTAGCGACATCGCAGCGTGTGACACCAATTAGCGACGATCAACGAGCACAAAACCGTGAAAAATCGTTGCTCGTTGACACGTCGTTCATTTCCTTAATATCGCTGCTGCAGGTATGATGTTGTTCGGCGTTCCTGCGGCAGCACACATTGCTATGTGTGACACCGCAGGAACAACGAACATCTTCTTACCTGCGTCCACCGGCAATGAGGAAGGAAGGAGGTGGGCGGCATGTTCCGGCCGCTCATCTTCACCCCTCCTCTGCTATTGGACGGCTGCCGTGTGACGTCGCTGTGACGCCGCACGAACTGCCCCCTTAGAAAGAAGGCGGTTCGCCGGTCAGAGCGACGTCACAGGGAAGGTAAGTCAGTGTGACGGGTGTTAGCGATGTTGTGTGCCATGGGCAGCTATTTGCCCAAGATGTACAACCGACGGGGGTGGGTACGCTCGCTAGCGATATCGGTACCGATATCGTAGCGTGTAAAGTACCCTTTATTCTCTGCAGTAGAGGTGACTCTTGGTCTTCCTTTCCTGGGGCGGTCCTCATGTGAGCCAATTTCTTTGTAGAGTTTGATGATTTTTGCCACTGCACTTGGGGACACTTTCAAAGTTTTCCCAATTTTTCGGACTGACTGACCTTATTTTCATTTAGTGCCACTATCAGAGATTGACAATTGTATTTAACTGGTTAACAGCCGCAGGCAGAGCTCCACTCCAATTGCGGTTCTAAAAGGCACAGAATGGCTGATTAAAGCAGCCATCATGTGCTGGGAAAGATGTGGGCTCGGCGAGCCACCATTAAAAATTGAAATACTGATTCAACAATTGAAATATATAGATGTAAATACATGTACACTGCACCATTATATCACCTTGTCTAAGTAGAACACTCGTTAGCTAGAAAGAATAGGGGGAAGGAAAGCGCAATAGCGATCGGAGATGTTTTTAGGGAGCATCTAGAGCACCAGGGTGCAGGGAGAGTAGCTAGGAGTTCAGGACAGGAAAGAGAAACCAGATGGACAATGTTCAGAAGAATCTTGTATTTTTTTTATATACATAATATATAAAATCACTGTTTGAATCAATTTTTTATGCTAAAGATATTTATTTTTATTTTGAGGATTATTAAGACAACAATTAATAGCATCTACAAGTAAAAATAAAACTTCCCGATTGCAAACAATTAGGTTCTGCATCTTGAATGATTCAATTGGCACAAATGTAATGTTTCCCTTTTCTACCTTTCTAGCCTTGCGTTGTGACAAAAGCTAGCATCTCAGATTTGATTGTGGCACAGAACTATATTCCTCAGCATCTATGACTCTTTTCTGAAACTATATACTGTACATTAAAAATATTGTCAATGTATGATTTGGGAGGTTTTTTTAATTAATGTCTGAAATATTAACATTACCTACTTATAAAAATGAACTGCGTAAGTGTTCCTGTTTAAGTGCAAGTGGTACCACGGACCTTTTTAGATTTGTTTGGAGAACCAAGAATTCATATTAACCTAATAATACAAATCACATTCCAGGAGTTTTGTAAACATTGTGGTGTTCTAGCAATAAATTGATGCAAGATGGATTTTTATTCTTATTTATATATCACACTACCTTCAGCTACAAACTTGGGTCACAAGCAGAGATTATAATCTATAGGCTTGATTCTCTATGAAGAAGAGAAACCTCAGGATTAACAACTGTGTTTCCCCAAAATTAAGACCTACCCCATAAATAAGTCCCAGTTGCGGCTCATTTTTGCATACCATACTAATAGTATCCTGAAAAAGAGCTTGGGCAGCCCTTTGGGGACATGTAACTTTTACTGCTGTATGTTGCACCGTTATGTTGCTGTAAGCCCTGGAAAATGTATACTCACGCACCAGCTATTAATGCAAAATGAATATTCACCCCTTCCTCACCAATAATCCCTCCCAACCCTCTGCTCCGGTGTCTGTGATTGGGTGCACTCAGACTGCTGTGTTACTCGCCTAAGGATCGCATTGCAATCCTCGGACTGGCCGTCTACTCTTCTAACCTGAGCGTGACAGCAAGTATTTCTATGCAGTCACTCTCAGGTCAGTAGAGCAGACGGCCAGTCTGAGGATTGCAACACGATTAGTATATACAGTACAGATCAAAAGTTTGGACACACCTTCTCATTCAAAGAGTTTTCTTTATTTTCATGACTCAAAATTCAATTCAAAATTGTAGATTCACATTGAAGGCATCAAAACTATGAATTAACACATGTGGAATGAAATATTTAACAAAAAACTGTGAAACAACTGAAAATATGTCTTATATTCTAGGTTCTTCAAAGTAGCCACCTTTGGCTTTGATTACTGCTTTGCACACTCTTGGCATTCTCTTGATGAGCTTCAAGAGGTAGTCACCGGAAATGGTTTTCACTTCACAGGTGTACCGGATCAGGTTTAATAAGTGGGATTTCTTGCCTTATAAATGCTTTTATAATATTTTGCTATGTAATCTGACAGCAGCATAAGGTAGATGATGAGACCCTGATTCCAATGATGTATCACTTAGCTGGGTGCAACCCTTGTGACAGAAATCAAAGTTCTTTCTTCTACAGATTTAGCTTGAAATGTTGAGCCCTCTGTAACCCAATGATTGGCAGCTTTCTGTGTAAAATGTATATTGACAGAGTACTGCTAATCAGTGCTGGAGACAAGATTGTATGAGCAAACACAGCAGAGCTATCTAAATAATGATAATCTCCTGCTGATTAAACACTGAATTTATCAAAACAGAAATATAAATATAAAATATAGAAAGGTAGAAAAGGATTGAGAAGGGCAAGAAACATCACAGCCATTTTTAAATCAAGATGTTGGGTTGTGAAGTCACGGGTTTAAAGTTCTCTAAACCTTTTAGATAGCTATCAATCAAAGGATGGTTTGGACCAATCGTTCAACCATCAGCTATCCCCATACAAAGGAGCGCTCAGCTGGCCAAGCGTTTCAGTGTTATCTATGAGAGAGCTGCTGCCAAACATCTCTGGCGGTGGCTTATCTCTTAAGAGTACAAAAGGATTGTCAGTCCAAAATCGGACATGCTGGATCCTTCTATACACTGACATCATATATAGACAGTCAGGAAGGCCTCCATATGCATTAGCCTACCTACCAAATCTGTCAATATAGGGGAGTTCAGCCAACATTAAAGCTGGGGTCACACTAAACGACCGCGACAACGACGTCGCTGTTACGTCACCATTTTCTGTGACGTAGCAGCGACTTTGTAAGTCGCTGTTATGATCGCTGCTTAGCTGTCAAACACAGCAGCTGAAGCAGCGATCATAACGACACGCGTCGTTGTTCTGCAACATGTGCAGAGAGCAGGAGCCGCGCACACTGAGCGCTGGCTCCTTGCTCTCCTAGCTACAGTACACATCGGGTTAATTACACGATGTGTACTGCAGCTACATGTGCAGAGAGCAAGGAGCCGCACACACTGCTTAGCGCTGGCTCCTTGCTCTCCTAGCTACAGTACACATCGGGTTAATTACACGATGTGTACTGCAGCTACATGTGTACAGAGCAGGAGCCGGCGCTGGCAGCAAGAGCGGCGGAGGCTGGTAACGAAGGTAAATATCGGGTAACCACCTTGGATACCCGATGTTTACCTTGGTTACAGCTTACCGCAGCTGCCAGATCCCGGCTCCTGCACCCTGCTCGCTTCATTTCGTCGCTCTCTCGCTGTCACACACAGCGATCTGTGCGTCACAGCGGGAGAGCGACAACCAAAAAATTAAGCTGGACATTCAGCAACGAGCGGCGACCTAACAGCAGGGGCCAGCTCGTTGCTGGATGTCACACACAGCGACAGCGACGGGACGTCGCTGCAACGTCACAGAAAATGGTGACGTAGCAGCGACGTCGTTGTCACTGTGTGTGACACCAGCTTTAGTATATGTATGGGAGCCTTAACACATTTCATCAGCACCATTATTAGGGGAAATGCACTGTGATTAAGGACCCTGTCAATAACATAACTATTTTTTTTTCTCCAAACAGTAATATTAGACCTTCTGGTATCTTGTTTAAATCAAGGAGTTAGAAGGACATGATCATTAAGTTTTTTT